>NW_023405195.1:72500-79538 GCF_013141755.1 Anopheles stephensi
TTGATGGTCCTGGTAGGCCATCTCTCCTGGCCTTCAATCGCAACTGGACAGTTGGTGTTATAGCGCCGCATTGTGGAAACCAGCACGAGCTCAGTTTCGCTGGGGCGAGCTCGAGATGGTGCGCCGTCATCCAGGCGCTTATCGCCGCTATCGCCGTCTCCGCCGCTTCCGCCGCCGCCTGTGGGGTGGTGCCTTTCGCCAAGACGACTAAATCGTCGGCGAAGCCCACCAGCTCCGTCCCCTGGGCAAACTCCAGTCGCAGCACGCCGTCATACATCACGTTCCACAGGGTGGGAACCGAGAATCGATCCCTGTGGAACGCCCCGCCGATGTTGATCGCCGCACCGGGTCCCTCGCTGGTCTCGTACACTAGCTCTCGTTCTGAGAAATAACTCCTCAGAACTCTTTGAAGCGTTGCAGGGACACGCTTCTCCTGCAGAGCTAGTGCAATCGCCTGCCAAACTCGCTGCGTTGAACGCGTTCCTGACATCCAATGCTGCCACCATCAGACATCTGGGATCCCGCGAGTTGGTGCGGATGGAAGGACCGGGCTTGCTGGCCTAGTTCGACGACGCGCTGGATCGCCTGCACCGTTGATCTCCCACGACGAAAGCCATACTGGGATGGTGAGAGCAAGATGGCATTGCTCTCTTCCAGGTGGTCGTTGAGACGGTTGAGGATTAGCCCTCTCGAACACCTTGGAAAACCGCTCCCAGCATGAGCAGCGGGCGATACGAAGACGGGTCCCCAGCTGGCTTGCCTGGCTTGGCAATCAGCAGCCAACCGCGCCTTCTTCCATGGCCTCGGGAACTCGCCGCGCTGCAGAAGATCGCCGTAGACTCGCGCGAACACCTCCGGGTGCTGGCGCACTGCTTCCTTTAGCGCTGGCATTTGGGATGCCGTCAAGTCCCGGAGCTTTTGGACGACGCCATCCTCGTTGCGGCCATAATCACCGTCCTCGCTGTGATCGGTGATACATCCGCTTCGTCGTCGCATCTCAATCGCTGGCCACTCGAACGGCGGATGTGTCAGGGAATAGGCGTGTCTACAATCGGCTGTAGAACTGCGCGATCAGTCCTCAGGTGGTGTGCGACTGCGCAGTTTGGCCATCACCACCTTGTACCCCATCCCGAACACATCATCCTCCACGCTATCGATCAGCTCCTGCATGCATCGTTCCTTGCTGTGGAGGATTTCTGCGCAAGCAGCCCGCGTTGCCGAAGAAGATCGGAAGATGCGACGGCTCGATCTTCAGGAGTGGTATGCCCGATGGCGTTGTCCCTCAGCGACTGCGCAGCACTCCCGCAACCGCTCGATCTCAGGCGTCCACCAGTACATCTTCGGCGAGACACGAAAGGTTGGCCCGGTGACTCGCTGCATGACCCCGTCACAAGCAGCAGTTAAGCGAACGAGCAGTTCGTCCGAGTTGATGCGAGGCTGAAGCGGCTGTTTGAGAGCGCTATCTCAAAGCACTCGCGATCGACTGTGCCGTCTTCCACCTTCACGTCCGGCGTGCCTTGCTAGCCGCTGGTGTTGTGCAGCCCTCCTCGTCTCTGTAGCTGGTGTTGATGCTGCTGATGTCGTCCACTCTGGCTTGTTCGCCTACTTGGGAATGGCTACGCTGAATGCGATGTACCTGTGGTCACTGCCAGAGTATTGTTGACGATACTCCATTCACCCGAACTGCGACGCTTGGCGAGGCAAAGCTCACGTCGATCACGCTTTCACGTGCGACTCCGTTGCCGGTGAACGTTGGCTCGCTTCCAAGGTTCAGCGTCAGCAGCCCGAGATGGTTGACCGTTCCCATCAGATTCTCGCCTCGCGATGTTGTGCGAGCGCTGCCCATTCCTCGTTCCACCATTAAAGTCGCCTGCTAGCACCGTTGCAGGATCCCGGCGAGCGCCATTCTACTGCTCCAAATAGTCGTCCGAACTCCGCATTGCTGAGGCTGGGCGGTGCGTAACAGCTGGCAAAGGCAACGCCCCCCGATTGGTTGCAACCACATCCCGAGGCTGCGCTTCCTCCAAGATGTTGAATGGGGTATTCGCCGGTTGCAACAATAGCCACGTTCTGCTGCTCGTCGATCGCCCATTTGATGTTGTCACGCGAGGCCTGTACAGTTCGCTGGCGATGACAACATGCGCGCCACCTCCTTCGCCGTCTGCAGCGATAAGATCTTGAGCTGCACGGCTCCGCCCGAGATTGATCTGCAGGACTTTTAACGTCGGCAGTCCGGTGGACCTATCGAGTGCGGGCCCTTGCAAATCGCGCAAACACGGCTCCTCCTGGCAATCCATCGCCAGATGGCTGCGTCTTCCCGCATCGGATGCAGGCGTCCGATCGATCAATCGACGCGCTCTTGCACTTCGCCTGCACGTGGGCCGAGTTCCAGGCAACGGAAGCATCGTTGCAGCCAATCCTGTCCGTTGCTGCACGCGCTGACAGGACTCGAGGTGTACATCACCTTGATGGTGCTGTCCTGCCCAGCTTCTCCGCCGCCTTCTCGGAGTACTCGAACCCAGGCCATCTTCGTCGAGTCGTTCATCGTGATCAGGCGAACCTCCTTCTCGCTGATGGGTTCCCCCGAAAGGGCTGTCAGCGCTTCCGCCACCCTCCTTCACCGCCGCTAAAAGGGTCGATATGATCTACTCGAACCTCGACTTTGTTGGTGATAAGTCTGCAACCGAGTGATGGAGTTGTTTTATCGCAGAATGCCTTCACTGCGTTAAACACCTCCAACGAGTTTGCGGATTCCGGCAAGCTCATAACCAATCGCGAGCGTGATGTTCGCCGTCCAATTCCGAGCACCTCAGACAGATGGGCCAGTTCTGTCGCCGAGCGAATCATCCGGTAGGCCTCCAAGTAGGCTTGACCCTCGCCTGGCGTGACTTCGATGGCGTCGGGACGATGTTTTGGCTGCCGATTAGTCACGTTTGTTGGAGCCTGCGCCTGCTGCTGGTTTTTGGACGCCGGCTGTGCTGCTGCTGTTTTCTGCTGCTGTGGTGGCTGCTTACGAGCCGGGCGCCGGACAACTTGCGCCCACGAGCCACCGTTATCGCCGATCGCATCCTCTGCAGCAGTAAGGGTGGGGAAGTCGCTGGATGGCTGCTGGCTTCGCTCACCCGTCTGCCGTTTCTGCTGCTGCTGTTGTTGCTGCTGCTGCTGCTGCTGCTGCTGCTGCTGCTGCTGCTGCTGCTGCTTCTGCTGCTGCTTCTGCTGCTGCTGCTGCTGCTGCTGCTGCTGCTGCCGCTGCTTCTGCTGCTGCTGCTGTTGCTGTTTCGCCTGCTGCTGTTGCTGCTTCGCCCCGGTGGCCGCCTGGCTGCGCTGTGCAACTGGTTGTAGTGGCGCGTCTGGAGAGGCATCTTGTTTGGCTGCAAGCTTCCGGATAAGCTCAGCCATCTCGCGAATTTCCTCCCGCAGTGCTTGCACTTCCTTCCAGTGCCGGCTGTCAGCTTCCTCCTTCGCCCGTTGAAGGTCCTTGATCATGTCAAGAAGCCCCTTGCGCTCATCCAGATTTGCCTGCAGCAACAACCGAGTGCTTATAAGCTCATCGGACATTATCGCGAGCGTGTTCTCCAGCGATGCCAACGACGCCATAACAGGCGCCGCCTCAGGAGCCTCAGGAGCTGGCTTGTTGCTGGAAGTCGCCTTCGTCGCCTTCGTCGTACTGCTCGATGCTGTGCTGCTGCGAGTAAGCAACACTTTCGGCTCAGCGGTGAGTTTTTTCGCGCCCTCCATCATGGTAGTGTCCACGGACACCGTCCGAGGACGCAGTAATCTGCTCATACCTCACTCCGACGCCCTCTGGTGGTGAGGGTTTCTGCCGCAATAATGGAGAACCCAAAACACGCTTTTCCGAGCGTAACTCCCCCAAATGGCTTCCAATTGTCTCGAACCCAACGGCGATTTGGTGTGTGATGATGTTGTGCACAATCTTCCAGAAGAACTCGACGCTCGTTTCCCCCTCCTTCTTCCAGAAAAACAGGAAAAACCGTTTCAGACGTGGTTTTTCCGCTCTGGGGGGGTGGTAGGTGGAAGTAGGGGGGCGGGATGGTGTTCCCCGCAATCCTCGTCTCAGGCTGCGTCGATAGAGGGGTCGCGTTGGGGGGTGCGGTCGGAAAATTGGGAAAACCCAGAAAACGCTTTTCCGGGCGTAACTCCCCCAATGACGTCCAATCGTCTCGGACCCAACGGCGATTTGGTGTGTAATGATGTTGTGCACAACCTTGCCGAAGAACTCGACGCTCGTGTCCCCCTCCTTCTGCCAGAAAAACAGAAAAAACCGTTTAAGACGCGGTTTTCCGCTCTGGGGGGGTGGTGGGTGGAGGTAGGGGGCGGGATGGTGTTCCCCGCAATCCTCGTCTCAGGCTGCGTCGAAAGAGGGGTCGCGTTGGGGGGTGCGGTCGGAAAATTGGGAAAACCCAAAAAACGCTTTTCCGGGCGTAACTCCCCCAAATGACGTCCAATCGTCTCGGACCCAACGGCGATTTGGCGTGTGATGGTGTTGTCCACAACCTTGCCGAAGAACCCGACGCTCGTTTCCCCCTCCTTCTGCCAGAAAAACAGAAAAACCGTTTAGACGCGGTTTTTCCGCTCTGGGGGGTGGTTGGTGGAGGTAGGGGGGCGGGATGATGTTCAGATGCTTCCTCTCTGCAAGCCGCGTCGATCGATACCCCACTCGGTGGGGTGCGGCGTATGATTCGGCGACGGGGGGGGCCCGGAAAAACGCTATTTTCCAGGGGGGGTGGGGGAAAACCCTTGCGGGGGGTATTCTTCGAGGTAAACGGACACCCCTCCCCGAACAAACCCCTATCGGGAGACGCCTGGTTTTCCCGCTACGCCCGGAAAACTCTTCTGCTGCACACTTTTCCGGCTGGAACGCCCCCTGGTGGTGGAAAACTGGTTGGGTTTTTGCGGGGGTGGGTGGGGGGCACCCGCCCGAACAATCCGTCCGAAGACCCCGATCGTCTATCTCCCTCCTTCCCCGGGAAAACTCGGAAAAACCGTCTCCGGGGGGGTTTATCCGCTCTGGGGGGCTGGTGGTGGGTGGTGGGGGGGCGGGGTGGCCACTTCCGAACTCCCCTCTTCGAGACGCGTCGATGGAGGGTCGCACGCCTGGATCGGTGGACTGACCACCTGGTACACCAAGGGGGGGCAGAAAAGGCCCGCCGGGAACTCCAGGAAACCAGGGCGGACAACCCGTTCGAACACCGGGTGCCGGGTGTTCCGTCCGGAAGATTTTGAAATTCCAACCTCACTTTTAACCGACGCCAAAATTTCACACACACGCCGCCATTTTCGCGACACCGAAAACCGCGTGCTTTTTTGGGTGGAAATTTCCCCGCCTATAACTCCGCGAGTTTTCCACGAATCCCCTGGAATTTTCACAGCTTGTCGCCTCCGGAAAACGCACAACCACTATATGGCAGCTCTCTGCCAGCACTTATAGTTTGAGAGTTATAATCACTCAAAGTTTTGCACTTTAAACGTCCACAAAATGGCGTACTCATGAAATCGTTAGTTTCTGTCTTCACTGTTTGGTGCGTCTCAATAGCGCGCTTCTTTTGATACGTCACTTAAACAAATCGGTCCCCTAATACGCGAGTTATTCCGGAAACCCGTTCCCCGAAAACTCCCCCAGTTTTCCGAATTTTCCGGAAAAATTCGGAGGGGGGTTTCAGGATGGCAATCGGGGGCCGGACACCAAAATCCACTGTCCTAACTACCGAATTTCCCGAGTTTTCACCACTTCACTTTTCCCTCGCGGAGCACAGCGTGGATGCGTCTGCACTGTTCGGCTGCTCGATCGCCACTACAGGGATAACTGGCTTGTGGTCGCCAGCGTTCATAGCGACGTGACTTTTTGATCCTTCGATGTCGGCTCTTCCTATCATTGTGAAGCAAAATTCCCCAGCGTAGGATTGTTCACCCTTTCAAGGGAACGTGAGCTGGGTTTAGACCGTCGTGAGACAGGTTAGTTTTTACCCTACTGGTGTGTGCTAAACGTGCTATCGTAACGGTGAACTCCTGTGCAGTACGAGAGGGACACAGGTACGGACCACTGGCTCAATACTAGTTCGACCGGACTTTGGTATGACGCTACGTCCGCTGGATTATGCCTGAACGCCTCTAAGGTCGTAACAATCCGAGCTGATAGCGCTTCAAAACCTAATGGTCAATCGGAAGCTAGCGGCCTAACAACCCTCCGAATCCGCTGGAACTGCCTCTGCAGCCTGGCGCCTCATCCCGCTTCATAGACTGGGCCGCATCGCGCGGGGGGCGGGTCGCACTGCACGTTGTAGTACCTGACCATAGGGAACGCGGTGGCCGCCGACCTCTCGCCGACCGTGGACTTGACTAGTTTCGATGCCCACCGACCGCCCGCAAAGACGGGACTTCAGGCTAGGAGTTTCAAGTTGTAGAGATGCGTTCGCATCGATCCTCTCAGGCGACCTACGCCTGGTGGTGTTATGGTGGACGCAAGGACGTCCTGGCCCGGTAGTATGTACAAGAAAATGTACAAGTCCGGGATACGGGGTGCATCGTAATTAACGTTCGATGTACATATAAAGCCTGGTAGGTGTTGGGATTATATCTGCAACACAGGCATTATCGAAAGATGGTTAAGTGGAGTCACCCCATGGGTGCGTGCGTTATAAGGTACGTATGCACAGTAGATACATTATCGGAGGTGGAACCCGAAAATACAAGTCGGGAATACGGGTGCACGTATGTAACTTCGATGTACATATAAAGCCTGGTAGGTGTTGGATTATATCTGCAACACGGGCATTATCGAAAGATGGTTAAGTGGAGTCACCCAATGGGTGCCGTGCGTTATAAGGTACGTAATGCACAGTAGAGATACATTGTCGGAGGTGGAACCCGAAAAATGTACAAGTCCGGGAATACGGGGTGCATCGTATGTAACGTTCGATGTACATATAAAGCCTGGTAGGTGTTGGGATTATATCTGCAACACGGGCATTATCGAAAGATGGTTAAGTGGAGTCACCCAATGGGTGCCGTGCGTTATAA
>NW_023405196.1:0-92495 GCF_013141755.1 Anopheles stephensi
AAAATTTAAAATCGTGATGCCATAATTGGACCGATTCACTAAAGGAAATTAAAGCAGTAATTGACACAGCCAATGAAATATTAATCATTGATGGCACACATGTCATTCCTTACAACAATACCAACTACAGGAAGTAAATAAAATAAACATTCGTGATAATCATCTGAACCAAAACGAAAAAAGAAAGCTACATGACCTATTACAGGAATATCAAGATCTTTTCCACCACCAGATTTGAAATTACCTTGTACATCGCGAGTAAAAGCGACAATAAGAACAAAAGATGAATCACCAGTTTATAGTAAAACGTATCCCTATCCCCAAGCACTTAAAGGTGAAGTTAACAGCAAATTGAAAAACTCCTAAATGATGAATCATCAGACCTTCGAAATCCCCATACAATGCACCAGTGTGGATTGTTCCAAAAAAACTGGATGCTGCCAATGAAAAAAATATAGACTTGTCGTAGACTACAGAAAATTGAACACTCAAACAATAAGCGATAAATATCCTATTCCGGATCCATCTACTGTTTTAGCCAATCTAGGTTCAAATAAATATTTCACAACTCTTGACTTAGCGTCAGGATTTCATCAAGTACCTATGTCGGAAAATGATATCGAAAAAACTGCATTTTCAATAAACAACGGAAAATATGAATTCGTACGCATGCCATTTGGTTTAAAAAATGCCCCTTCAATATTCCAACGCGTCATGGACGACACTTTAAGGGAACACATCGGAAAAATTTGTCACATATACATCGATGACATAATCATTTTTAGCAAACAGTTGAAGAACATCTGCAAATTTAAGAATTGTTCTAGAAACTCTGAGAGCCGCTAATTTCAAAATACAACCGGATAAATCTGAATTTCTAAGACAGAAGTTGAATTCCTCGGATTCATAGTCTCAAGTGAAGGACTTAAACCAAATATAAAAAAGATTGAAGCCATAAAAAATTCCCAGAACCACAAAACCTTAAAGAACTAAGAAGATTCTTAGGAATGTCAGGTTACTACCGCAGGTTTATTAAAAACTATGCACAACTGGCAAAACCCATCACAAAACTCCTAAGAGGGGAGGATGGCCATCGCCAAATTTCCAAACACGAATCAAAAAATTTCCCTATTAAATTTGATCAAACCGCAAAAACGCATTTCAAACCCTTAAAGACATAATATCTTCTAATGATGTTTTAGCTTTTCCAGATTTCCAGAAGCCATTCGAACTAACAACAGACGCATCGGAAAAAGCACTAGGAGCTGTGCTTTCACAAAAATGTCACGACGGTGATAGACCGATAACCTTCATTTCTCGTACTCTTTCCAAAACAGAGGAAAATTATGCAACCAACGAAAAGGAAATGCTTGCCATCGTTTGGGCACTACAAACATTGAGAAATTTCATATACGGAGCTAAAATTAATATTCATACAGATCATCAACCATTAACATTTGCTTTATCTCCGCAGAACAACAACGCAAAACTGAAAAGATGGAAATCTTTCATGGAGGAACACGATTACCAATTATTCTACAAACCCGGAAGATCAAACGTTGTAGCAGATGCACTTTCCCGTATACAACTAAACTCATTAACGCCAACTCAGCACTCAGCTGACGAAGACGATCATTCTTATATACCTTCAACAGAAGCACCAATTAATGTATTCCACAACCAACTAGTATTTAAAATTGGAACTAATTCTTCATACCAATTAATTACCCCTTCCCAAAATTCAGAAGACATATTTTTATTGAACCAACATTTACTTCTGATTTTATCAAGGATAAATTCAAAAAATTAATCAATCCAAATGTAATTAATGGAATTCACACAGATGAACAAACAATGGGAATTATCCAAGAAGTTTATAAAACTCTCTACAATCCAAAAACAATCAAAGCTAGATTTTCCCAAAGACAAGTACAAGACCTATGCGATGAAGAAACACAAATTGAAGAAATCAAGAATATTCATAATTTGCTCACAGAAATGCTAAGGAAAACTCATTGCAATTTATAAAAAAATTCTACTTTCCCGGAATGAGAAAAAGTATTCAAAACATTGTAAAAAAATTGTGAGATATGTAAACAGAAAAATACCGAGAGAAAAACCCCAAGAATTTATACCAGTAAAAACACCAATACCGACATATCCTGGAGAAATTATCCATATTGACATATTTGCTTATAACGCAAACTTTTTATTTATCTCATCTATAGATAAATTTTCAAAATACGTTAAAATACGACCGATAAAACGAAATCAATCGCTGATATAAAGGAAGTTTTACTACAACTCCTATATGACTGGGACTTACCAGCTCAAATTGTAATAGACAACGAATGTACGTTTGTCTCAAACGTTATCGAACAATCAATACTAAACCTAGGAACAAAAATATTTAAAACTCCAGTTAATCGTTCAGAAACGAATGGACAAATAGAACGTTGCCATTCAACAATGAGAGAAATCGCTAGATGCACAAAAAAAACTCAATCCAGAGATGAGCATTATAACATTAGTACAACAAGCTGTTTATAAGTATAATCACAGCATACATTCATTCATAAAGGAACACCACGAAATGTGTATGTAGGAGAAATATCAAACGATCCGCTAGAGAGATCAAGAATAAGAGAAAAAACAAATGAAAGAATACTACAGATATTCAAAAAGAATGAAGAAAAAATCAAAGATGAAAAATATAAGGATTACGTAGAAAACGAATATGCATTCGAAAAGAAAAAGACGAATAACAAACGCGAAAGTCGTTTTAATGGCAGTAAAAGTAAAGGAGAATCATCCAACATATATTATCGATTCAAACAATCGAAAAAATACATAAAGTAACTTAAGAAAGTAATGAAAAAATATTAATACTTTTTCAAAATTGTTTTAACTATCGTTACAGAATACTTACGATCCTGTTGATCAAACTAATTTTCGCAGACATAAACATATATGATTTAAATAACAATCCATTAGCCATAATACCGATAGGTAAAGCTAAGATTCAAATTGGATACGTAAGAACAATACATCCAATAGATTTAACTGATATAAAACGAAACAATAGAGAAAACATTACAAGATAGTCCAAATGGAAATTCTACTGAATCTATCGAAAATTTGATCAGCATAAAAGCTAGCATGCTAAAGGACACTTTTGCGAAAATCAAAACCATTTGTGAAAGACAAAACGATGGGACACGAATAGGAAAAATTTGGAAATGGATCGCTGGAACTCCAGATGCAGACGAGCCTACATGTCATAAACTCCACAATGAACTCCCTGAATAGCAGAAAGCAACAAACAAATAATAATCAACCAAGGCTTCAACGACAGGTTGAAACAAATAACTGATGTCGCTAACCAAGTCGTAAATATCGAAAACGAACGCTATGAGTCACACCAAGTGGAAATTCGGAAACTTATTCTACTTTCCAACATAAATATGCTACAAGAAAAATTGGATGTCATAGAAGACGCTATACTGTTAGCTAAAAACGGTATTCCGAGCAGTAAGCTACTATCCCTTGAGGATCTGACATCAATAGAACAGTTTCTTGAGAAGAATAACATTAAATACAACACACCGGAAGAATTGCTAAGGCAATCAACTGCCCAAGTAGCAGTAAATGAATCTCATATACTATACATGCTAAAGTTCCCCAAACTATCTTCAAAAATCTACGAGTACGAATACATTGACTCGATAATACAACACGATGCACGTATAATCGTCACACAAACTTTATATTACAAAATCAAACCCACGTATATTCCATGACAGAGAAGTGCCAACAACAAGAAGATGTTTATATATGTCCGCAAATCGGCATACAACAACCCACAACATGCATTCAACAAATTGTGAGAAGAGAAGATTCACAATGTGACTACGAAAAGATTTATAGTCGAGGCTTCATAAAAGAATCAAAGACGACACAATACTAATCAACGACGCAATAGCAGAAATCGCATCAAACTGCAGCAAAATGAACCAAGTACTGAACGGTTCCTACGTCATACAATTCGAAAATTGTAACATTATCATTAATGGAGAAATTTATTCAAACGACGAAGTCCACCATTCCTGGTAAACCATTCAAATCAACAGCAGGAATCAACATCGATAAGGGTGAAATCGAACATAAAACCGCCTCTCCAACTCGTACAAAAACTCACCATAGAACATAGAGAAAAACTAAAAAGTATTAACTTGCAGAATGATTCTCTAAGATGGAAAATTAATGTATTCGGAGGAACTTTTGCATTCATATGCCTAGGCGCATTTATAATGCTGTTTATTCTTCCACTTCAAGAGAACGACGATAAAAGTAAACATGACTCAAGCGAAAACGACCAGAACACGTTCGTTAGCAGACCAACTTCATTCCACGCAGCAACGAGACTTTGAGGGCAAAGTCATTTAAGAGGGGAGGAGTTAAGACGACAGCGCAGTAAGGAGTTAGCACAACCCGCAAACCCGAGCATCAAGCGAGCGCAATATAACATAAATATCAACATCCGAGCCGAGAGCACATTTCTGCAACGCAGGCATAAAATGTGTCACCAACATCGTCGATCGAATCATGCTCGAATCATGATCGCTGCCAGAAGTAAACATCGATCGCCACCGGATGACGCAGCTATAAAACATCGCAGCCCGCTCAATCATCGGTTCTTTCCTGCATTCTCCAGACACCGAGACGGACCGGCGTGAAACCCGTACCGAGTAGGATCGCATCCCGCGTTCACGAGTTTAAATAAGAGTTGTTAATAAAATAGAAATAACTTTTTAAAAACTCTAAACCCGTGAGTGCGTTATTAACTATTGTAAATATTAGCACTTTTTACTTAATTTAGCCTGAAAGTGTCTTATTTTACGTATGAAATGCGGTTAAAATTGTAAATATTAGCACTTTTTTACTTAATTTAGCCTGAAAGTGTCTTATTTTACGTATGAAATGCTGTTAAAATTATAAATATTAGCACTTTTTACTTAATTTAGCCTGAAAGTGTCTTATTTTACGTATGAAATGCGGTTAAAATTGTAAATATTAGCACTTTTTACTTAATTTAGCCTGAAAGTGTCTTATTTTACGTATGAAATGCTGTTAAAATTGCAAATATTAGCACTTTTTACTTAATTTAGCCTGAAAGTGTCTTATTTTACGTATAAAATGCGATTAAAATTGTAAATATTAGCACTTTTTACTTAATTTAGCCTGAAAGTGTCTTATTTTACGTATGAAATGCGGTTAAAATTGTAAATATTAGCACTTTTTTACTTAATTTAGCCTGGAAGTGTCTTATTTTACGTATGAAATGCGGTTAAAATTGTAAATATTAGCACTTTTTACTTAATTTAGCCTGAAAGTGTCTTATTTTACGTATGAAATGCTGTTAAAATTGTAAATATTAGCACTTTTTTACTTAATTTAGCCTGAAAGTGTCTTATTTTACGTATGAAATGCGGTTAAAATTGTAAATATTAGCACTTTTTACTTAATTTAGCCTGAAAGTGTCTTATTTTACGTATGAAATGCGTTAAAATTGATAAATATTAGCACTTTTTACTTAATTTAGCCTGAAAGTGTCTTATTTTACGTATGAAATGCGGTTAAAATTGTAAATATTAGCACTTTTTACTTAATTTAGCCTGAAAGTGTCTTATTTTACGTATGAAATGCGGTTAAAATTGTAAATATTAGCACTTTTTACTTAATTTAGCCTGAAAGTGTCTTATTTTACGTATGAAATGCTGTTAAAATTGTAATATTAGCACTTTTTACTTAATTTAGCCTGAAAGTGTCTTATTTTACGTATGAAATGCGGTTAAAATTGTAAATATTAGCACTTTTTACTTAATTTAGCCTGAAAGTGTCTTATTTTACGTATGAAATGCTGTTAAAATTGTAAATATTAGCACTTTTTACTTAATTTAGCCTGAAAGTGTCTTATTTTACGTATGAAATGCGGTTAAAATTGTAAATATTAGCACTTTTTTACTTAATTTAGCCTGAAAGTGTCTTATTTTACGTATGAAATGCTGTTAAAATTATAAATATTAGCACTTTTTACTTAATTTAGCCTGAAAGTGTCTTATTTTACGTATGAAATGCTGTTAAAATTGCAAATATTAGCACTTTTTACTTAATTTAAGCCTGAAAAGTGTCTTATTTTACGTATGAAATGCTGTTAAAATTGTAAATATTAGCACTGTTTTACTTAATTTAGCCTGAAAGTGTCTTATTTTACGTATGAAATGCGGTTAAAATTGTAAATATTAGCACTTTTTTACTTAATTTAGCCTGAAAGTGTCTTATTTTACGTATGAAATGCTGTTAAAATTATAAATATTAGCACTTTTTACTTAATTTAGCCTGAAAGTGTCTTATTTTACGTATGAAATGCTGTTAAAATTGCAAAAATTAGCACTTTTTGCTTAATTTAGCCTGAAAGTGTCTTATTTTACGTATGAAATGCGGTTAAAATTGTAAATATTAGCACTTTTTTACTTAATTTAGCCTGAAAGTGTCTTATTTTACGTATGAAATGCTGTTAAAATTGTAAATATTAGCACTTTTTTACTTAATTTAGCCTGAAAGTGTCTTATTTTACGTATGAAATGCTGTTAAAATTATAAATTTTAGCACTTTTTACTTAATTTAGCCTGAAAGTGTCTTATTTTACGTATGAAATGCGGTTAAAATTGTAAATATTAGCACTTTTTTACTTAATTTAGCCTGAAAGTGTCTTATTTTACGTATGAAATGCTGTTAAAATTATAAATATTAGCACTTTTTACTTAATTTAGCCACAGAGAAGTGCCAACAACAAGAAGATGTTTATATATGTCCGCAAATCGGCATACAACAACCCACAACATGCATTCAACAAATTGTGAGAAGAGAAGATTCACAATGTGACTACGAAAAGATTTATAGTCGAGGCTTCATAAAAAGAATCAAAGACGACACAATACTAATCAACGACGCAATAGCAGAAATCGCATCAAACTGCAGCAAAATGAACCAAGTACTGAACGGTTTCCTACGTCATACAATTCGAAAATTGTAACATTATCATTAATGGAGAAATTTATTCAAACGACGAAGTCACCATTCCTGGTAAACCATTCAAATCAACAGCAGGAATCAACATCGATAAGGGTGAAATCGAACATAAACCGCCTCTCCAACTCGTACAAAAAACTCACCATAGAACATAGAGAAAACTAAAAAGTATTAACTTGCAGAATGATTCTCTAAGATGGAAAAATTAATGTATTCGGAGGAACTTTTGCATTCATATGCCTAGGCGCATTTATAATCTGTTTATTCTTCCACTTCAGAGAACGACGATAAAAGTAAACATGACTCAAGCGAAACGACCAGAAACGTTCGTTAGCAGACCAACTTCATTCCAACGCAGCAACGAGACTTTGAGGGCAAAGTCATTTAAGAGGGAGGAGTTAAGGTAAATATTAGCACTTTTTTACTTAATTTAGCCTGAAAGTGTCTTATTTTACGTATGAAATGCGGTTCAAATTGTAAATATTTGCACTTTTTACTTAATTTAGCCTGAAAGTGTCTTATTTTACGTATGAAATGCTGTTAAAATTGTAAATATTAGCACTTTTTACTTAATTTAGCCTGAAAGTGTCTTATTTTACGTATGAAATGCTGTTAAAATTGTAAATATTAGCACTTTTTACTTAATTTAGCCTGAAAGTGTCTTATTTTACGTATGAAATGCTGTTAAAATTGTAAATATTAGCACTTTTTACTTAATTTAGCCTGAAAGTGTCTTATTTTACGTATGAAATGCTGTTAAAATTGTAAATATTAGCACTTTTTACTTAATTTAGCCTGAAAGTGTCTTATTTTACGTATGAAATGCTGTTAAAATTGTAAATATTAGCACTTTTTACTTAATTTAGCCTGAAAGTGTCTTATTTTACGTATGAAATGCTGTTAAAATTGTAAATATTAGCACTTTTTACTTAATTTAGCCTGAAAGTGTCTTATTTTACGTATGAAATGCGGTTAAAATTGTAAATATTAGCACTTTTTACTTAATTTAGCCTGAAAGTGTCTTATTTTACGTATGAAATGCTGTTAAAATTGTAAATATTAGCACTTTTTACTTAATTTAGCCTGAAAGTGTCTTATTTTACGTATGAAATGCGGTTAAAATTGTAAATATTAGCACTTTTTACTTAATTTAGCCTGAAAGTGTCTTATTTTACGTATGAAATGCTGTTAAAATTGTAAATATTAGCACTTTTTACTTAATTTAGCCTGAAAGTGTCTTATTTTACGTATGAAATGCTGTTAAAATTGTAAATATTAGCACTTTTTACTTAATTTAGCCTGAAAGTGTCTTATTTTACGTATGAAATGCTGTTAAAATTGTAAATATTAGCACTTTTTACTTAATTTAGCCTGAAAGTGTCTTATTTTACGTATGAAATGCGGTTAAAATTGTAAATATTAGCACTTTTTACTTAATTTAGCCTGAAAGTGTCTTATTTTACGTATGAAATGCGGTTAAAATTGTAAATATTAGCACTTTTTACTTAATTTAGCCTGAAAGTGTCTTATTTTACGTATGAAATGCGGTTAAAATTGTAAATATTAGCACTTTTTACTTAATTTAGCCTGAAAGTGTCTTATTTTACGTATGAAATGCGGTTAAAATTGTAAATATTAGCACTTTTTTACTTAATTTAGCCTGAAAGTGTCTTATTTTACGTATGAAATGCGGTTAAAATTGTAAATATTAGCACTTTTTTACTTAATTTAGCCTGAAAGTGTCTTATTTTACGTATGAAATGCTGTTAAAATTGTAAATATTAGCACTTTTTACTTAATTTAGCCTGAAAGTGTCTTATTTTACGTATGAAATGCTGTTAAAATTGTAAATATTAGCACTTTTTACTTAATTTAGCCTGAAAGTGTCTTATTTTACGTATGAAATGCTGTTAAAATTGTAAATATTAGCACTTTTTACTTAATTTAGCCTGAAAGTGTCTTATTTTACGTATGAAATGCGGTTAAAATTGTAAATATTAGCACTTTTTACTTAATTTAGCCTGAAAGTGTCTTATTTTACGTATGAAATGCGGTTAAAATTGTAAATATTAGCACTTTTTACTTAATTTAGCCTGAAAGTGTCTTATTTTACGTATGAAATGCTGTTAAAATTGTAAATATTAGCACTTTTTACTTAATTTAGCCTGAAAGTGTCTTATTTTACGTATGAAATGCGGTTAAAATTGTAAATATTAGCACTTTTTACTTAATTTAGCCTGAAAGTGTCTTATTTTACGTATGAAATGCGGTTAAAATTGTAAATATTAGCACTTTTTACTTAATTTAGCCTGAAAGTGTCTTATTTTACGTATGAAATGCGGTTAAAATTGTAAATATTAGCACTTTTTACTTAATTTAGCCTGAAAGTGTCTTATTTTACGTATGAAATGCGGTTAAAATTGTAAATATTAGCACTTTTTACTTAATTTAGCCTGAAAGTGTCTTATTTTACGTATGAAATGCGGTTAAAATTGTAAATATTAGCACTTTTTACTTAATTTAGCCTGAAAGTGTCTTATTTTACGTATGAAATGCTGTTAAAATTGTAAATATTAGCACTTTTTACTTAATTTAGCCTGAAAGTGTCTTATTTTACGTATGAAATGCTGTTAAAATTGTAAATATTAGCACTTTTTACTTAATTTAGCCTGAAAGTGTCTTATTTTACGTATGAAATGCTGTTAAAATTGTAAATATTAGCACTTTTTACTTAATTTAGCCTGAAAGTGTCTTATTTTACGTATGAAATGCGGTTAAAATTGTAAATATTAGCACTTTTTACTTAATTTAGCCTGAAAGTGTCTTATTTTACGTATGAAATGCGGTTAAAATTGTAAATATTAGCACTTTTTACTTAATTTAGCCTGAAAGTGTCTTATTTTACGTATGAAATGCTGTTAAAATTGTAAATATTAGCACTTTTTACTTAATTTAGCCTGAAAGTGTCTTATTTTACGTATGAAATGCGGTTAAAATTGTAAATATTAGCACTTTTTACTTAATTTAGCCTGAAAGTGTCTTATTTTACGTATGAAATGCTGTTAAAATTGTAAATATTAGCACTTTTTACTTAATTTAGCCTGAAAGTGTCTTATTTTACGTATGAAATGCGGTTAAAATTGTAAATATTAGCACTTTTTACTTAATTTAGCCTGAAAGTGTCTTATTTTACGTATGAAATGCGGTTAAAATTGTAAATATTAGCACTTTTTACTTAATTTAGCCTGAAAGTGTCTTATTTTACGTATGAAATGCGGTTAAAATTGTAAATATTAGCACTTTTTACTTAATTTAGCCTGAAAGTGTCTTATTTTACGTATGAAATGCGGTTAAAATTGTAAATATTAGCACTTTTTACTTAATTTAGCCTGAAAGTGTCTTATTTTACGTATGAAATGCTGTTAAAATTGTAAATATTAGCACTTTTTTACTTAATTTAGCCTGAAAGTGTCTTATTTTACGTATGAAATGCGGTTAAAATTGTAAATATTAGCACTTTTTACTTAATTTAGCCTGAAAGTGTCTTATTTTACGTATGAAATGCTGTTAAAATTGTAAATATTAGCACTTTTTACTTAATTTAGCCTGAAAGTGTCTTATTTTACGTATGAAATGCGGTTAAAATTGTAAATATTAGCACTTTTTACTTAATTTAGCCTGAAAGTGTCTTATTTTACGTATGAAATGCTGTTAAAATTGTAAATATTAGCACTTTTTACTTAATTTAGCCTGAAAGTGTCTTATTTTACGTATGAAATGCGGTTAAAATTGTAAATATTAGCACTTTTTACTTAATTTAGCCTGAAAGTGTCTTATTTTACGTATGAAATGCGGTTAAAATTGTAAATATTAGCACTTTTTACTTAATTTAGCCTGAAAGTGTCTTATTTTACGTATGAAATGCGGTTAAAATTGTAAATATTAGCACTTTTTACTTAATTTAGCCTGAAAGTGTCTTATTTTACGTATGAAATGCGGTTAAAATTGTAAATATTAGCACTTTTTACTTAATTTAGCCTGAAAGTGTCTTATTTTACGTATGAAATGCTGTTAAAATTGTAAATATTAGCACTTTTTACTTAATTTAGCCTGAAAGTGTCTTATTTTACGTATGAAATGCGGTTAAAATTGTAAATATTAGCACTTTTTACTTAATTTAGCCTGAAAGTGTCTTATTTTACGTATGAAATGCTGTTAAAATTGTAAATATTAGCACTTTTTACTTAATTTAGCCTGAAAGTGTCTTATTTTACGTATGAAATGCTGTTAAAATTGTAAATATTAGCACTTTTTACTTAATTTAGCCTGAAAGTGTCTTATTTTACGTATGAAATGCGGTTAAAATTGTAAATATTAGCACTTTTTTACTTAATTTAGCCTGAAAGTGTCTTATTTTACGTATGAAATGCGGTTAAAATTGTAAATATTAGCACTTTTTACTTAATTTAGCCTGAAAGTGTCTTATTTTACGTATGAAATGCTGTTAAAATTGTAAATATTAGCACTTTTTACTTAATTTAGCCTGAAAGTGTCTTATTTTACGTATGAAATGCTGTTAAAATTGTAAATATTAGCACTTTTTACTTAATTTAGCCTGAAAGTGTCTTATTTTACGTATGAAATGCGGTTAAAATTGTAAATATTAGCACTTTTTTACTTAATTTAGCCTGAAAGTGTCTTATTTTACGTATGAAATGCGGTTAAAATTGTAAATATTAGCACTTTTTACTTAATTTAGCCTGAAAGTGTCTTATTTTACGTATGAAATGCTGTTAAAATTGTAAATATTAGCACTTTTTACTTAATTTAGCCTGAAAGTGTCTTATTTTACGTATGAAATGCGGTTAAAATTGTAAATATTAGCACTTTTTACTTAATTTAGCCTGAAAGTGTCTTATTTTACGTATGAAATGCGGTTAAAATTGTAAATATTAGCACTTTTTACTTAATTTAGCCTGAAAGTGTCTTATTTTACGTATGAAATGCTGTTAAAATTGTAAATATTAGCACTTTTTACTTAATTTAGCCTGAAAGTGTCTTATTTTACGTATGAAATGCTGTTAAAATTGTAAATATTAGCACTTTTTACTTAATTTAGCCTGAAAGTGTCTTATTTTACGTATGAAATGCTGTTAAAATTGTAAATATTAGCACTTTTTACTTAATTTAGCCTGAAAGTGTCTTATTTTACGTATGAAATGCGGTTAAAATTGTAAATATTAGCACTTTTTACTTAATTTAGCCTGAAAGTGTCTTATTTTACGTATGAAATGCGGTTAAAATTGTAAATATTAGCACTTTTTACTTAATTTAGCCTGAAAGTGTCTTATTTTACGTATGAAATGCTGTTAAAATTGTAAATATTAGCACTTTTTACTTAATTTAGCCTGAAAGTGTCTTATTTTACGTATGAAATGCGGTTAAAATTGTAAATATTAGCACTTTTTACTTAATTTAGCCTGAAAGTGTCTTATTTTACGTATGAAATGCTGTTAAAATTGTAAATATTAGCACTTTTTACTTAATTTAGCCTGAAAGTGTCTTATTTTACGTATGAAATGCGGTTAAAATTGTAAATATTAGCACTTTTTACTTAATTTAGCCTGAAAGTGTCTTATTTTACGTATGAAATGCGGTTAAAATTGTAAATATTAGCACTTTTTACTTAATTTAGCCTGAAAGTGTCTTATTTTACGTATGAAATGCTGTTAAAATTGTAAATATTAGCACTTTTTACTTAATTTAGCCTGAAAGTGTCTTATTTTACGTATGAAATGCTGTTAAAATTGTAAATATTAGCACTTTTTACTTAATTTAGCCTGAAAGTGTCTTATTTTACGTATGAAATGCGGTTAAAATTGTAAATATTAGCACTTTTTACTTAATTTAGCCTGAAAGTGTCTTATTTTACGTATGAAATGCTGTTAAAATTGTAAATATTAGCACTTTTTACTTAATTTAGCCTGAAAGTGTCTTATTTTACGTATGAAATGCGGTTAAAATTGTAAATATTAGCACTTTTTACTTAATTTAGCCTGAAAGTGTCTTATTTTACGTATGAAATGCTGTTAAAATTGTAAATATTAGCACTTTTTACTTAATTTAGCCTGAAAGTGTCTTATTTTACGTATGAAATGCGGTTAAAATTGTAAATATTAGCACTTTTTACTTAATTTAGCCTGAAAGTGTCTTATTTTACGTATGAAATGCTGTTAAAATTGTAAATATTAGCACTTTTTACTTAATTTAGCCTGAAAGTGTCTTATTTTACGTATGAAATGCTGTTAAAATTGTAAATATTAGCACTTTTTACTTAATTTAGCCTGAAAGTGTCTTATTTTACGTATGAAATGCGGTTAAAATTGTAAATATTAGCACTTTTTACTTAATTTAGCCTGAAAGTGTCTTATTTTACGTATGAAATGCTGTTAAAATTGTAAATATTAGCACTTTTTACTTAATTTAGCCTGAAAGTGTCTTATTTTACGTATGAAATGCGGTTAAAATTGTAAATATTAGCACTTTTTACTTAATTTAGCCTGAAAGTGTCTTATTTTACGTATGAAATGCTGTTAAAATTGTAAATATTAGCACTTTTTACTTAATTTAGCCTGAAAGTGTCTTATTTTACGTATGAAATGCGGTTAAAATTGTAAATATTAGCACTTTTTACTTAATTTAGCCTGAAAGTGTCTTATTTTACGTATGAAATGCGGTTAAAATTGTAAATATTAGCACTTTTTACTTAATTTAGCCTGAAAGTGTCTTATTTTACGTATGAAATGCGGTTAAAATTGTAAATATTAGCACTTTTTACTTAATTTAGCCTGAAAGTGTCTTATTTTACGTATGAAATGCTGTTAAAATTGTAAATATTAGCACTTTTTACTTAATTTAGCCTGAAAGTGTCTTATTTTACGTATGAAATGCGGTTAAAATTGTAAATATTAGCACTTTTTACTTAATTTAGCCTGAAAGTGTCTTATTTTACGTATGAAATGCGGTTAAAATTGTAAATATTAGCACTTTTTACTTAATTTAGCCTGAAAGTGTCTTATTTTACGTATGAAATGCGGTTAAAATTGTAAATATTAGCACTTTTTACTTAATTTAGCCTGAAAGTGTCTTATTTTACGTATGAAATGCGGTTAAAATTGTAAATATTAGCACTTTTTACTTAATTTAGCCTGAAAGTGTCTTATTTTACGTATGAAATGCGGTTAAAATTGTAAATATTAGCACTTTTTACTTAATTTAGCCTGAAAGTGTCTTATTTTACGTATGAAATGCTGTTAAAATTGTAAATATTAGCACTTTTTACTTAATTTAGCCTGAAAGTGTCTTATTTTACGTATGAAATGCTGTTAAAATTGTAAATATTAGCACTTTTTACTTAATTTAGCCTGAAAGTGTCTTATTTTACGTATGAAATGCTGTTAAAATTGTAAATATTAGCACTTTTTACTTAATTTAGCCTGAAAGTGTCTTATTTTACGTATGAAATGCTGTTAAAATTGTAAATATTAGCACTTTTTACTTAATTTAGCCTGAAAGTGTCTTATTTTACGTATGAAATGCTGTTAAAATTGTAAATATTAGCACTTTTTACTTAATTTAGCCTGAAAGTGTCTTATTTTACGTATGAAATGCGGTTAAAATTGTAAATATTAGCACTTTTTACTTAATTTAGCCTGAAAGTGTCTTATTTTACGTATGAAATGCTGTTAAAATTGTAAATATTAGCACTTTTTACTTAATTTAGCCTGAAAGTGTCTTATTTTACGTATGAAATGCGGTTAAAATTGTAAATATTAGCACTTTTTACTTAATTTAGCCTGAAAGTGTCTTATTTTACGTATGAAATGCTGTTAAAATTGTAAATATTAGCACTTTTTACTTAATTTAGCCTGAAAGTGTCTTATTTTACGTATGAAATGCGGTTAAAATTGTAAATATTAGCACTTTTTACTTAATTTAGCCTGAAAGTGTCTTATTTTACGTATGAAATGCTGTTAAAATTGTAAATATTAGCACTTTTTACTTAATTTAGCCTGAAAGTGTCTTATTTTACGTATGAAATGCGGTTAAAATTGTAAATATTAGCACTTTTTACTTAATTTAGCCTGAAAGTGTCTTATTTTACGTATGAAATGCTGTTAAAATTGTAAATATTAGCACTTTTTACTTAATTTAGCCTGAAAGTGTCTTATTTTACGTATGAAATGCTGTTAAAATTGTAAATATTAGCACTTTTTACTTAATTTAGCCTGAAAGTGTCTTATTTTACGTATGAAATGCGGTTAAAATTGTAAATATTAGCACTTTTTACTTAATTTAGCCTGAAAGTGTCTTATTTTACGTATGAAATGCGGTTAAAATTGTAAATATTAGCACTTTTTACTTAATTTAGCCTGAAAGTGTCTTATTTTACGTATGAAATGCTGTTAAAATTGTAAATATTAGCACTTTTTACTTAATTTAGCCTGAAAGTGTCTTATTTTACGTATGAAATGCGGTTAAAATTGTAAATATTAGCACTTTTTACTTAATTTAGCCTGAAAGTGTCTTATTTTACGTATGAAATGCTGTTAAAATTGTAAATATTAGCACTTTTTACTTAATTTAGCCTGAAAGTGTCTTATTTTACGTATGAAATGCTGTTAAAATTGTAAATATTAGCACTTTTTACTTAATTTAGCCTGAAAGTGTCTTATTTTACGTATGAAATGCTGTTAAAATTGTAAATATTAGCACTTTTTACTTAATTTAGCCTGAAAGTGTCTTATTTTACGTATGAAATGCTGTTAAAATTGTAAATATTAGCACTTTTTACTTAATTTAGCCTGAAAGTGTCTTATTTTACGTATGAAATGCGGTTAAAATTGTAAATATTAGCACTTTTTACTTAATTTAGCCTGAAAGTGTCTTATTTTACGTATGAAATGCGGTTAAAATTGTAAATATTAGCACTTTTTACTTAATTTAGCCTGAAAGTGTCTTATTTTACGTATGAAATGCTGTTAAAATTGTAAATATTAGCACTTTTTACTTAATTTAGCCTGAAAGTGTCTTATTTTACGTATGAAATGCGGTTAAAATTGTAAATATTAGCACTTTTTACTTAATTTAGCCTGAAAGTGTCTTATTTTACGTATGAAATGCGGTTAAAATTGTAAATATTAGCACTTTTTACTTAATTTAGCCTGAAAGTGTCTTATTTTACGTATGAAATGCTGTTAAAATTGTAAATATTAGCACTTTTTACTTAATTTAGCCTGAAAGTGTCTTATTTTACGTATGAAATGCGGTTAAAATTGTAAATATTAGCACTTTTTACTTAATTTAGCCTGAAAGTGTCTTATTTTACGTATGAAATGCGGTTAAAATTGTAAATATTAGCACTTTTTACTTAATTTAGCCTGAAAGTGTCTTATTTTACGTATGAAATGCTGTTAAAATTGTAAATATTAGCACTTTTTACTTAATTTAGCCTGAAAGTGTCTTATTTTACGTATGAAATGCTGTTAAAATTGTAAATATTAGCACTTTTTACTTAATTTAGCCTGAAAGTGTCTTATTTTACGTATGAAATGCTGTTAAAATTGTAAATATTAGCACTTTTTACTTAATTTAGCCTGAAAGTGTCTTATTTTACGTATGAAATGCGGTTAAAATTGTAAATATTAGCACTTTTTACTTAATTTAGCCTGAAAGTGTCTTATTTTACGTATGAAATGCGGTTAAAATTGTAAATATTAGCACTTTTTACTTAATTTAGCCTGAAAGTGTCTTATTTTACGTATGAAATGCGGTTAAAATTGTAAATATTAGCACTTTTTACTTAATTTAGCCTGAAAGTGTCTTATTTTACGTATGAAATGCGGTTAAAATTGTAAATATTAGCACTTTTTTACTTAATTTAGCCTGAAAGTGTCTTATTTTACGTATGAAATGCGGTTAAAATTGTAAATATTAGCACTTTTTACTTAATTTAGCCTGAAAGTGTCTTATTTTACGTATGAAATGCGGTTAAAATTGTAAATATTAGCACTTTTTACTTAATTTAGCCTGAAAGTGTCTTATTTTACGTATGAAATGCTGTTAAAATTGTAAATATTAGCACTTTTTACTTAATTTAGCCTGAAAGTGTCTTATTTTACGTATGAAATGCTGTTAAAATTGTAAATATTAGCACTTTTTACTTAATTTAGCCTGAAAGTGTCTTATTTTACGTATGAAATGCGGTTAAAATTGTAAATATTAGCACTTTTTACTTAATTTAGCCTGAAAGTGTCTTATTTTACGTATGAAATGCGGTTAAAATTGTAAATATTAGCACTTTTTACTTAATTTAGCCTGAAAGTGTCTTATTTTACGTATGAAATGCGGTTAAAATTGTAAATATTAGCACTTTTTACTTAATTTAGCCTGAAAGTGTCTTATTTTACGTATGAAATGCGGTTAAAATTGTAAATATTAGCACTTTTTACTTAATTTAGCCTGAAAGTGTCTTATTTTACGTATGAAATGCTGTTAAAATTGTAAATATTAGCACTTTTTTACTTAATTTAGCCTGAAAGTGTCTTATTTTACGTATGAAATGCGGTTAAAATTGTAAATATTAGCACTTTTTACTTAATTTAGCCTGAAAGTGTCTTATTTTACGTATGAAATGCTGTTAAAATTGTAAATATTAGCACTTTTTACTTAATTTAGCCTGAAAGTGTCTTATTTTACGTATGAAATGCTGTTAAAATTGTAAATATTAGCACTTTTTACTTAATTTAGCCTGAAAGTGTCTTATTTTACGTATGAAATGCGGTTAAAATTGTAAATATTAGCACTTTTTACTTAATTTAGCCTGAAAGTGTCTTATTTTACGTATGAAATGCTGTTAAAATTGTAAATATTAGCACTTTTTACTTAATTTAGCCTGAAAGTGTCTTATTTTACGTATGAAATGCGGTTAAAATTGTAAATATTAGCACTTTTTACTTAATTTAGCCTGAAAGTGTCTTATTTTACGTATGAAATGCTGTTAAAATTGTAAATATTAGCACTTTTTACTTAATTTAGCCTGAAAGTGTCTTATTTTACGTATGAAATGCGGTTAAAATTGTAAATATTAGCACTTTTTACTTAATTTAGCCTGAAAGTGTCTTATTTTACGTATGAAATGCTGTTAAAATTGTAAATATTAGCACTTTTTACTTAATTTAGCCTGAAAGTGTCTTATTTTACGTATGAAATGCGGTTAAAATTGTAAATATTAGCACTTTTTACTTAATTTAGCCTGAAAGTGTCTTATTTTACGTATGAAATGCTGTTAAAATTGTAAATATTAGCACTTTTTACTTAATTTAGCCTGAAAGTGTCTTATTTTACGTATGAAATGCGGTTAAAATTGTAAATATTAGCACTTTTTACTTAATTTAGCCTGAAAGTGTCTTATTTTACGTATGAAATGCTGTTAAAATTGTAAATATTAGCACTTTTTACTTAATTTAGCCTGAAAGTGTCTTATTTTACGTATGAAATGCGGTTAAAATTGTAAATATTAGCACTTTTTACTTAATTTAGCCTGAAAGTGTCTTATTTTACGTATGAAATGCTGTTAAAATTGTAAATATTAGCACTTTTTACTTAATTTAGCCTGAAAGTGTCTTATTTTACGTATGAAATGCGGTTAAAATTGTAAATATTAGCACTTTTTACTTAATTTAGCCTGAAAGTGTCTTATTTTACGTATGAAATGCGGTTAAAATTGTAAATATTAGCACTTTTTACTTAATTTAGCCTGAAAGTGTCTTATTTTACGTATGAAATGCTGTTAAAATTGTAAATATTAGCACTTTTTACTTAATTTAGCCTGAAAGTGTCTTATTTTACGTATGAAATGCTGTTAAAATTGTAAATATTAGCACTTTTTACTTAATTTAGCCTGAAAGTGTCTTATTTTACGTATGAAATGCTGTTAAAATTGTAAATATTAGCACTTTTTACTTAATTTAGCCTGAAAGTGTCTTATTTTACGTATGAAATGCTGTTAAAATTGTAAATATTAGCACTTTTTACTTAATTTAGCCTGAAAGTGTCTTATTTTACGTATGAAATGCTGTTAAAATTGTAAATATTAGCACTTTTTACTTAATTTAGCCTGAAAGTGTCTTATTTTACGTATGAAATGCTGTTAAAATTGTAAATATTAGCACTTTTTACTTAATTTAGCCTGAAAGTGTCTTATTTTACGTATGAAATGCGGTTAAAATTGTAAATATTAGCACTTTTTACTTAATTTAGCCTGAAAGTGTCTTATTTTACGTATGAAATGCGGTTAAAATTGTAAATATTAGCACTTTTTACTTAATTTAGCCTGAAAGTGTCTTATTTTACGTATGAAATGCGGTTAAAATTGTAAATATTAGCACTTTTTACTTAATTTAGCCTGAAAGTGTCTTATTTTACGTATGAAATGCTGTTAAAATTGTAAATATTAGCACTTTTTACTTAATTTAGCCTGAAAGTGTCTTATTTTACGTATGAAATGCGGTTAAAATTGTAAATATTAGCACTTTTTACTTAATTTAGCCTGAAAGTGTCTTATTTTACGTATGAAATGCGGTTAAAATTGTAAATATTAGCACTTTTTACTTAATTTAGCCTGAAAGTGTCTTATTTTACGTATGAAATGCTGTTAAAATTGTAAATATTAGCACTTTTTACTTAATTTAGCCTGAAAGTGTCTTATTTTACGTATGAAATGCTGTTAAAATTGTAAATATTAGCACTTTTTACTTAATTTAGCCTGAAAGTGTCTTATTTTACGTATGAAATGCGGTTAAAATTGTAAATATTAGCACTTTTTACTTAATTTAGCCTGAAAGTGTCTTATTTTACGTATGAAATGCTGTTAAAATTGTAAATATTAGCACTTTTTACTTAATTTAGCCTGAAAGTGTCTTATTTTACGTATGAAATGCTGTTAAAATTGTAAATATTAGCACTTTTTACTTAATTTAGCCTGAAAGTGTCTTATTTTACGTATGAAATGCGGTTAAAATTGTAAATATTAGCACTTTTTTACTTAATTTAGCCTGAAAGTGTCTTATTTTACGTATGAAATGCTGTTAAAATTGTAAATATTAGCACTTTTTACTTAATTTAGCCTGAAAGTGTCTTATTTTACGTATGAAATGCGGTTAAAATTGTAAATATTAGCACTTTTTACTTAATTTAGCCTGAAAGTGTCTTATTTTACGTATGAAATGCTGTTAAAATTGTAAATATTAGCACTTTTTACTTAATTTAGCCTGAAAGTGTCTTATTTTACGTATGAAATGCTGTTAAAATTGTAAATATTAGCACTTTTTACTTAATTTAGCCTGAAAGTGTCTTATTTTACGTATGAAATGCGGTTAAAATTGTAAATATTAGCACTTTTTACTTAATTTAGCCTGAAAGTGTCTTATTTTACGTATGAAATGCTGTTAAAATTGTAAATATTAGCACTTTTTACTTAATTTAGCCTGAAAGTGTCTTATTTTACGTATGAAATGCGGTTAAAATTGTAAATATTAGCACTTTTTTACTTAATTTAGCCTGAAAGTGTCTTATTTTACGTATGAAATGCTGTTAAAATTGTAAATATTAGCACTTTTTACTTAATTTAGCCTGAAAGTGTCTTATTTTACGTATGAAATGCTGTTAAAATTGTAAATATTAGCACTTTTTACTTAATTTAGCCTGAAAGTGTCTTATTTTACGTATGAAATGCTGTTAAAATTGTAAATATTAGCACTTTTTACTTAATTTAGCCTGAAAGTGTCTTATTTTACGTATGAAATGCGGTTAAAATTGTAAATATTAGCACTTTTTACTTAATTTAGCCTGAAAGTGTCTTATTTTACGTATGAAATGCTGTTAAAATTGTAAATATTAGCACTTTTTACTTAATTTAGCCTGAAAGTGTCTTATTTTACGTATGAAATGCTGTTAAAATTGTAAATATTAGCACTTTTTACTTAATTTAGCCTGAAAGTGTCTTATTTTACGTATGAAATGCGGTTAAAATTGTAAATATTAGCACTTTTTACTTAATTTAGCCTGAAAGTGTCTTATTTTACGTATGAAATGCTGTTAAAATTGTAAATATTAGCACTTTTTACTTAATTTAGCCTGAAAGTGTCTTATTTTACGTATGAAATGCTGTTAAAATTGTAAATATTAGCACTTTTTACTTAATTTAGCCTGAAAGTGTCTTATTTTACGTATGAAATGCGGTTAAAATTGTAAATATTAGCACTTTTTACTTAATTTAGCCTGAAAGTGTCTTATTTTACGTATGAAATGCTGTTAAAATTGTAAATATTAGCACTTTTTACTTAATTTAGCCTGAAAGTGTCTTATTTTACGTATGAAATGCTGTTAAAATTGTAAATATTAGCACTTTTTACTTAATTTAGCCTGAAAGTGTCTTATTTTACGTATGAAATGCGGTTAAAATTGTAAATATTAGCACTTTTTACTTAATTTAGCCTGAAAGTGTCTTATTTTACGTATGAAATGCTGTTAAAATTGTAAATATTAGCACTTTTTACTTAATTTAGCCTGAAAGTGTCTTATTTTACGTATGAAATGCGGTTAAAATTGTAAATATTAGCACTTTTTACTTAATTTAGCCTGAAAGTGTCTTATTTTACGTATGAAATGCTGTTAAAATTGTAAATATTAGCACTTTTTACTTAATTTAGCCTGAAAGTGTCTTATTTTACGTATGAAATGCGGTTAAAATTGTAAATATTAGCACTTTTTACTTAATTTAGCCTGAAAGTGTCTTATTTTACGTATGAAATGCGGTTAAAATTGTAAATATTAGCACTTTTTACTTAATTTAGCCTGAAAGTGTCTTATTTTACGTATGAAATGCTGTTAAAATTGTAAATATTAGCACTTTTTACTTAATTTAGCCTGAAAGTGTCTTATTTTACGTATGAAATGCTGTTAAAATTGTAAATATTAGCACTTTTTACTTAATTTAGCCTGAAAGTGTCTTATTTTACGTATGAAATGCGGTTAAAATTGTAAATATTAGCACTTTTTACTTAATTTAGCCTGAAAGTGTCTTATTTTACGTATGAAATGCGGTTAAAATTGTAAATATTAGCACTTTTTACTTAATTTAGCCTGAAAGTGTCTTATTTTACGTATGAAATGCGGTTAAAATTGTAAATATTAGCACTTTTTACTTAATTTAGCCTGAAAGTGTCTTATTTTACGTATGAAATGCGGTTAAAATTGTAAATATTAGCACTTTTTACTTAATTTAGCCTGAAAGTGTCTTATTTTACGTATGAAATGCGGTTAAAATTGTAAATATTAGCACTTTTTACTTAATTTAGCCTGAAAGTGTCTTATTTTACGTATGAAATGCTGTTAAAATTGTAAATATTAGCACTTTTTACTTAATTTAGCCTGAAAGTGTCTTATTTTACGTATGAAATGCGGTTAAAATTGTAAATATTAGCACTTTTTACTTAATTTAGCCTGAAAGTGTCTTATTTTACGTATGAAATGCTGTTAAAATTGTAAATATTAGCACTTTTTACTTAATTTAGCCTGAAAGTGTCTTATTTTACGTATGAAATGCGGTTAAAATTGTAAATATTAGCACTTTTTACTTAATTTAGCCTGAAAGTGTCTTATTTTACGTATGAAATGCGGTTAAAATTGTAAATATTAGCACTTTTTACTTAATTTAGCCTGAAAGTGTCTTATTTTACGTATGAAATGCGGTTAAAATTGTAAATATTAGCACTTTTTACTTAATTTAGCCTGAAAGTGTCTTATTTTACGTATGAAATGCTGTTAAAATTGTAAATATTAGCACTTTTTACTTAATTTAGCCTGAAAGTGTCTTATTTTACGTATGAAATGCGGTTAAAATTGTAAATATTAGCACTTTTTACTTAATTTAGCCTGAAAGTGTCTTATTTTACGTATGAAATGCTGTTAAAATTGTAAATATTAGCACTTTTTACTTAATTTAGCCTGAAAGTGTCTTATTTTACGTATGAAATGCTGTTAAAATTGTAAATATTAGCACTTTTTACTTAATTTAGCCTGAAAGTGTCTTATTTTACGTATGAAATGCTGTTAAAATTGTAAATATTAGCACTTTTTACTTAATTTAGCCTGAAAGTGTCTTATTTTACGTATGAAATGCGGTTAAAATTGTAAATATTAGCACTTTTTACTTAATTTAGCCTGAAAGTGTCTTATTTTACGTATGAAATGCTGTTAAAATTGTAAATATTAGCACTTTTTACTTAATTTAGCCTGAAAGTGTCTTATTTTACGTATGAAATGCGGTTAAAATTGTAAATATTAGCACTTTTTACTTAATTTAGCCTGAAAGTGTCTTATTTTACGTATGAAATGCTGTTAAAATTGTAAATATTAGCACTTTTTACTTAATTTAGCCTGAAAGTGTCTTATTTTACGTATGAAATGCTGTTAAAATTGTAAATATTAGCACTTTTTACTTAATTTAGCCTGAAAGTGTCTTATTTTACGTATGAAATGCGGTTAAAATTGTAAATATTAGCACTTTTTACTTAATTTAGCCTGAAAGTGTCTTATTTTACGTATGAAATGCGGTTAAAATTGTAAATATTAGCACTTTTTACTTAATTTAGCCTGAAAGTGTCTTATTTTACGTATGAAATGCGGTTAAAATTGTAAATATTAGCACTTTTTACTTAATTTAGCCTGAAAGTGTCTTATTTTACGTATGAAATGCTGTTAAAATTGTAAATATTAGCACTTTTTACTTAATTTAGCCTGAAAGTGTCTTATTTTACGTATGAAATGCTGTTAAAATTGTAAATATTAGCACTTTTTACTTAATTTAGCCTGAAAGTGTCTTATTTTACGTATGAAATGCGGTTAAAATTGTAAATATTAGCACTTTTTACTTAATTTAGCCTGAAAGTGTCTTATTTTACGTATGAAATGCTGTTAAAATTGTAAATATTAGCACTTTTTACTTAATTTAGCCTGAAAGTGTCTTATTTTACGTATGAAATGCGGTTAAAATTGTAAATATTAGCACTTTTTACTTAATTTAGCCTGAAAGTGTCTTATTTTACGTATGAAATGCTGTTAAAATTGTAAATATTAGCACTTTTTACTTAATTTAGCCTGAAAGTGTCTTATTTTACGTATGAAATGCTGTTAAAATTGTAAATATTAGCACTTTTTACTTAATTTAGCCTGAAAGTGTCTTATTTTACGTATGAAATGCTGTTAAAATTGTAAATATTAGCACTTTTTACTTAATTTAGCCTGAAAGTGTCTTATTTTACGTATGAAATGCGGTTAAAATTGTAAATATTAGCACTTTTTACTTAATTTAGCCTGAAAGTGTCTTATTTTACGTATGAAATGCGGTTAAAATTGTAAATATTAGCACTTTTTACTTAATTTAGCCTGAAAGTGTCTTATTTTACGTATGAAATGCGGTTAAAATTGTAAATATTAGCACTTTTTTACTTAATTTAGCCTGAAAGTGTCTTATTTTACGTATGAAATGCGGTTAAAATTGTAAATATTAGCACTTTTTACTTAATTTAGCCTGAAAGTGTCTTATTTTACGTATGAAATGCGGTTAAAATTGTAAATATTAGCACTTTTTACTTAATTTAGCCTGAAAGTGTCTTATTTTACGTATGAAATGCTGTTAAAATTGTAAATATTAGCACTTTTTACTTAATTTAGCCTGAAAGTGTCTTATTTTACGTATGAAATGCTGTTAAAATTGTAAATATTAGCACTTTTTACTTAATTTAGCCTGAAAGTGTCTTATTTTACGTATGAAATGCTGTTAAAATTGTAAATATTAGCACTTTTTACTTAATTTAGCCTGAAAGTGTCTTATTTTACGTATGAAATGCTGTTAAAATTGTAAATATTAGCACTTTTTACTTAATTTAGCCTGAAAGTGTCTTATTTTACGTATGAAATGCTGTTAAAATTGTAAATATTAGCACTTTTTACTTAATTTAGCCTGAAAGTGTCTTATTTTACGTATGAAATGCGGTTAAAATTGTAAATATTAGCACTTTTTACTTAATTTAGCCTGAAAGTGTCTTATTTTACGTATGAAATGCTGTTAAAATTGTAAATATTAGCACTTTTTACTTAATTTAGCCTGAAAGTGTCTTATTTTACGTATGAAATGCTGTTAAAATTGTAAATATTAGCACTTTTTACTTAATTTAGCCTGAAAGTGTCTTATTTTACGTATGAAATGCTGTTAAAATTGTAAATATTAGCACTTTTTACTTAATTTAGCCTGAAAGTGTCTTATTTTACGTATGAAATGCTGTTAAAATTGTAAATATTAGCACTTTTTACTTAATTTAGCCTGAAAGTGTCTTATTTTACGTATGAAATGCTGTTAAAATTGTAAATATTAGCACTTTTTACTTAATTTAGCCTGAAAGTGTCTTATTTTACGTATGAAATGCTGTTAAAATTGTAAATATTAGCACTTTTTACTTAATTTAGCCTGAAAGTGTCTTATTTTACGTATGAAATGCGGTTAAAATTGTAAATATTAGCACTTTTTACTTAATTTAGCCTGAAAGTGTCTTATTTTACGTATGAAATGCTGTTAAAATTGTAAATATTAGCACTTTTTACTTAATTTAGCCTGAAAGTGTCTTATTTTACGTATGAAATGCGGTTAAAATTGTAAATATTAGCACTTTTTACTTAATTTAGCCTGAAAGTGTCTTATTTTACGTATGAAATGCGGTTAAAATTGTAAATATTAGCACTTTTTACTTAATTTAGCCTGAAAGTGTCTTATTTTACGTATGAAATGCGGTTAAAATTGTAAATATTAGCACTTTTTACTTAATTTAGCCTGAAAGTGTCTTATTTTACGTATGAAATGCGGTTAAAATTGTAAATATTAGCACTTTTTTACTTAATTTAGCCTGAAAGTGTCTTATTTTACGTATGAAATGCTGTTAAAATTGTAAATATTAGCACTTTTTACTTAATTTAGCCTGAAAGTGTCTTATTTTACGTATGAAATGCGGTTAAAATTGTAAATATTAGCACTTTTTACTTAATTTAGCCTGAAAGTGTCTTATTTTACGTATGAAATGCGGTTAAAATTGTAAATATTAGCACTTTTTACTTAATTTAGCCTGAAAGTGTCTTATTTTACGTATGAAATGCGGTTAAAATTGTAAATATTAGCACTTTTTTACTTAATTTAGCCTGAAAGTGTCTTATTTTACGTATGAAATGCGGTTAAAATTGTAAATATTAGCACTTTTTACTTAATTTAGCCTGAAAGTGTCTTATTTTACGTATGAAATGCTGTTAAAATTGTAAATATTAGCACTTTTTACTTAATTTAGCCTGAAAGTGTCTTATTTTACGTATGAAATGCTGTTAAAATTATAAATATTAGCACTTTTTACTTAATTTAGCCTGAAAGTGTCTTATTTTACGTATGAAATGCGGTTAAAATTGTAAATATTAGCACTTTTTTACTTAATTTAGCCTGAAAGTGTCTTATTTTACGTATGAAATGCGGTTAAAATTGTAAATATTAGCACTTTTTTACTTAATTTAGCCTGAAAGTGTCTTATTTTACGTATGAAATGCGGTTAAAATTGTAAATATTAGCACTTTTTACTTAATTTAGCCTGAAAGTGTCTTATTTTACGTATGAAATGCGGTTAAAATTGTAAATATTAGCACTTTTTTACTTAATTTAGCCTGAAAGTGTCTTATTTTACGTATGAAATGCGGTTAAAATTGTAAATATTAGCACTTTTTACTTAATTTAGCCTGAAAGTGTCTTATTTTACGTATGAAATGCGGTTAAAATTGTAAATATTAGCACATTTTTACTTAATTTAGCCTGAAAGTGTCTTATTTTACGTATGAAATGCTGTTAAAATTGCAAATATTAGCACTTTTTACTTAATTTAGCCTGAAAGTGTCTTATTTTACGTATGAAATGCTGTTAAAATTGTAAATATTAGCACTTTTTTACTTAATTTAGCCTGAAAGTGTCTTATTTTACGTATGAAATGCGGTTAAAATTGTAAATATTAGCACTTTTTTACTTAATTTAGCCTGAAAGTGTCTTATTTTACGTATGAAATGCTGTTAAAATTATAAATATTAGCACTTTTTTACTTAATTTAGCCTGAAAGTGTCTTATTTTACGTATGAAATGCGGTTAAAATTGTAAATATTAGCACTTTTTTACTTAATTTAGCCTGAAAGTGTCTTATTTTACGTATGAAATGCTGTTAGAATTGCAAATATTAGCACTTTTTACTTAATTTAGCCTGAAAGTGTCTTATTTTACGTATGAAATGCGGTTAAAATTGTAAATATTAGCACTTTTTTACTTAATTTAGCCTGAAAGTGTCTTATTTTACGTATGAAATGCTGTTAATATTGTAAATATTAGCACTTTTTACTTTATTTAGCCTGAAAGTGTCTTATTTTACGTATGAAATGCTGTTAATATTGTAAATATTAGCACTTTTTACTTCATTTAGCCTGAAAGTGTCTTATTTTACGTATGAAATGCGGTTAAAATTGTAAATATTAGCACTTTTTACTTAATTTAGCCTGAAAGTGTCTTATATTACGTATGAAATGCTGTTAAAATTGTAAATATTAGCACATTTTTACTTAATTTAGCCTGAAAGTGTCTTATTTTACGTATGAAATGCGGTTAAAATTGTAAATATTAGCACTTTTTACTTAATTTAGCCTGAAAGTGTCTTATTTTACGTATGAAATGCTGTTAATATTGTAAATATTAGCACTTTTTTACTTAATTTAGCCTGAAAGTGTCTTTTTTTACGTGTAAATACTGTTAAAATTGTGAAAAATAGTACTTTACAATGTATTTAGCCTGAAAATGTCTTATTTTACGTGTAAATACTGTTAAAATTGAGAAAAATAGCACTTTACAATGTATTTAGCCTAAAAAGTGTCTTTTTTTACGTGTAAATACTGTTAAAATTGTGAAAAATAGCACTTTACAATTAATTTAGCCTGAAAGTGTCTTTTTTTACGTGTAAATACTGTTAAAATTGAGAAAAATAGCACTTTACAATGTATTTAGCCTAAAAAGTGTCTTTTTTTACGTGTAAATACTGTTAAAATTGTGAAAAATAGCACTTTACAATTAATTTAGCCTGAAAGTGTCTTTTTTTACGTGTAAATACTGTTAAAATTGTGAAAAATAGCACTTTACAATGTATTTAGCCTGAAAGTGTCTTATTTTACGTGTAAATACTGTAAAAATTGTGAAAATAGCACTTTACAATTAATTTAGCCTGAAAGTGTCTTTTTTTACGTGTAAATACTGTTAAAATTGTGAAAAATAGCACTTTACAATGTATTTAGCCTGAAAGTGTCTTATTTTACGTGTAAATACTGTTAAAATTGAGAAAAATAGCACTTTACAATGTATTTAGCCTGAAAGTGTCTTATTTTACGTGTAAATACTGTAAAAATTGTGAAAATTGCACTTTACAATGTATTTAGCCTGAAAGTGTCTTTTTTTACGTGTAAATACTGTTAAAATTGTGAAAATTGCACTTTACAATGTATTTAGCCTGAAAGTGTCTTTTTTTACGTGTAAATACTGTTTAAATTGTGAAAATAGCACTTTACAATTAATTTAGCCTGAAAGTGTCTTTTTTACGTGTAAATACTGTTAAAATTGTGAAAAATAGCACTTTACAATGTATTTAGCCTGAAAGTGTCTTTTTTTACGTGTAAATACTGTTAAAATTGTGAAAAATAGCACTTTACAATGTATTTAGCCTGAAAGTGTCTTATTTTACGTGTAAATACTGTTAAAATTGAGAAAAATAGTACTTTACAATTAATTTAGCCTGAAAGTGTCTTTTTTTACGTGTAAATACTGTTAAAATTGTGAAAAATAGCACTTTACAATGTATTTAGCCTGAAAGTGTCTTATTTTACGTGTAAATACTGTAAAAATTGTGAAAATAGCACTTTACAATGTATTTAGCCTGAAAGTGTCTTTTTTTACGTGTAAATACTGTTAAAATTGTGAAAAATATCACTTTACAATTAATTTAGCCAGAAAGTGTCTTTTTTTACGTGTAAATACTGTTAAAATTGTGAAAAATAGCACTTTACAATGTATTTAGCCTGAAAGTGTCTTATTTTACGTGTAAATACTGTTAAAATTGAGAAAAATAGCACTTTTGCAATGTATTTAGCCTGAAAGTGTCTTATTTTACGTGTAAATACTGTTAAAATTGAGAAAAATAGCACTTTACAATGTATTTAGCCTAAAAAGTGTCTTTTTTTACGTGTAAATACTGTTAAAATTGTGAAAAATAGCACTTTACAATGTATTTAGCCTGAAAGTGTCTTTTTTACGTGTAAATACTGTTAAAATTGTGAAAAATAGCACTTTACAATGTATTTAGCCTGAAAGTGTCTTTTTTTACGTGTAAATACTGTTAAAATTGTGAAAAATAGCACTTTACAATGTATTTAGCCTGAAAGTGTCTTTTTTTACGTGTAAATACTGTTAAAATTGTGAAAAATAGCACTTTACAATGTATTTAGCCTGAAAGTGTCTTATTTTACGTGTAAATACTGTTAAAATTGAGAAAAATAGCACATTACAATGTATTTAGCCTAAAAAGTGTCTTTTTTGACGTGTAAATACTGTTAAAATTGTGAAAAATAGTACTTTACAATGTATTCAGCCTGAAAGTGTCTTATTTTACGTGTAAATACTGTTAAAATTGAGAAAAATAGCACTTTACAATGTATTTAGCCTAAAAAGTGTCTTTTTTTACGTGTAAATACTGTTAAAATTGTGAAAAATAGCACTTTACAATTAATTTAGCCTGAAAGTGCCTTTTCTTACGTGTAAATACTGTTAAAATTGTGAAAAATAGCACTTTACAATGTATTTAGCCTGAAGGTGTCTTATTTTACGTGTAAATACTGTAAAAATTGTGAAAAATAGCACTTTGCAATGTATTTAGCCTGAAAAGTGTCTTATTTTACGTGTAAATACTGTTAAAATTGTGAAAAATAGCACTTTACAATTAATTTAGCCTGAAAGTGTCTTTTTTTACGTGTAAATACTGTTAAAATTGAGAAAAATAGCACTTTACAATGTATTTAGCCTGAAAGTGTCTTATTTTACGTGTAAATACTGTTAAAATTGAGAAAATAGCACTTTACAATGTATTTAGCCTAAAAAGTGTCTTTTTTTACGTGTAAATACTGTTAAAATTGTGAAAATAGCACTTTACAATTAATTTAGCCTAAAAAGTGTCTTTTTTTACGTGTAAATACTGTATAAATTGTGAAAATTGCACTTTACAATGTATTTAGCCTGAAAGTGTCTTATTTTACGTGTAAATACTGTAAAAATTGTGAAAAATAGCACTTTACAATGTATTTAGCCTGAAAGTGTCTTTTTTTACGTGTAAATACTGTTAAAATTGTGAAAAATAGCACTTTACAATGTATTTAGCCTGAAAGTGTCTTATTTTACGTGTAAATACTGTTAAAATTGAGAAAAATAGCACTTTACAATGTATTTAGCCTGAAGGTGTCTTATTTTACGTGTAAATACTGTAAAAATTGTGAAAAATAGCACTTTGCAATGTATTTAGCCTGAAAAGTGTCTTATTTTACGTGTAAATACTGTTAAAATTGTGAAAAATAGCACTTTACAATTAATTTAGCCTGAAAGTGTCTTTTTTTACGTGTAAATACTGTTAAAATTGAGAAAAATAGCACTTTACAATGTATTTAGCCTGAAAGTGTCTTATTTTACGTGTAAATACTGTTAAAATTGAGAAAAATAGCACTTTACAATGTATTTAGCCTAAAAAGTGTCTTTTTTTACGTGTAAATACTGTTAAAATTGTGAAAATAGCACTTTACAATTAATTTAGCCTAAAAAGTGTCTTTTTTTACGTGTAAATACTGTATAAATTGTGAAAATTGCACTTTACAATGTATTTAGCCTGAAAGTGTCTTATTTTACGTGTAAATACTGTAAAAATTGTGAAAAATAGCACTTTACAATGTATTTAGCCTGAAAGTGTCTTTTTTTACGTGTAAATACTGTTAAAATTGTGAAAAATAGCACTTTACAATGTATTTAGCCTGAAAGTGTCTTATTTTACGTGTAAATACTGTTAAAATTGAGAAAAATAGCACTTTACAATGTATTTAGCCTAAAAAGTGTCTTTTTTTACGTGTAAATACTGTTAAAATTGTGAAAATAGCACTTTACAATTAATTTAGCCTGAAAGTGTCTTTTTTTACGTGTAAATACTGTTAAAATTGTGAAAAATAGCACTTTACAATGTATTTAGCCTGAAAGTGTCTTTTTTTACGTGTAAATACTGTTAAAATTGTGAAAAATAGCACTTTACAATGTATTTAGCCTGAAAGTGTCTTTTTTGACGTGTAAATACTGTTAAAATTGTGAAAAATAGCACTTTACAATGTATTTAGCCTGAAAGTGTCTTATTTTACGTGTAAATACTGTTAAAATTGAGAAAAATAGCACTTTACAATGTATTTAGCCTGAAAGTGTCTTATTTTACGTGTAAATACTGTATAAATTGTGAAAATTGCACTTTACAATGTATTTAGCCTGAAAGTGTGTTATTTTATGTGTAAATACTGTAAAAATTGTGAAAAATAGCACTTTACAATTATTTAGCCTGAAAGTGTCTTATTTTACATATGAAATGCTGTTAAAATTATAAATATTAGCACTTTTTACTTAATTTAGCCTGAAAGTGTCTTATTTTACGTGTAAATACTGTTAAAATTGAGAAAAATAGCACTTTACAATGTATTTAGCCTAAAAAGTGTCTTTTTTTACGTGTAAATACTGTTAAAATTGTGAAAAATAGCACTTTACAATGTATTTAGCCTGAAAGTGTCTTATTTTACGTGTAAATACTGTTAAAATTGTGAAAAATAGCACTTTACAATGTATTTAGCCTGAAAGTGTCTTATTTTACGTGTAAATACTGTTAAAATTGAGAAAAATAGCACTTTACAATGTATTTAGCCTAAAAAGTGTCTTTTTTTACGTGTAAATACTGTTAAAATTGTGAAAAATAGCACTTTACAATTAATTTAGCCTGCAAGTGTCTTTTTTGACGTGTAAATACTGTTAAAATTGTGAAAAATAGTACTTTACAATGTATTCAGCCTGAAAGTGTCTTATTTTACGTGTAAATACTGTTAAAATTGAGAAAAATAGCACTTTACAATGTATTTAGCCTAAAAAGTGTCTTTTTTTACGTGTAAATACTGTTAAAATTGTGAAAAATAGCACTTTACAATGTATTTAGCCTGAAAGTGTCTTATTTTACGTGTAAATACTGTTAAAATTGTGAAAAATAGCACTTTACAATGTATTTAGCCTGAAAGTGTCTTATTTTACGTGTAAATTTATTTATTTATTTATAATTCCAGTATGACGGCATGACGCCGTATTGTCAACACCGCATGTGTTGACGATTACAAATTCACAAATATTAACAAGGCATTTCCTCCCTGTTATTCTGCCTTATCCCGGGCATGCTCGGTTGTCGGTGTGTGGAGATTGCAGTGTGGTTGTTCATGTCTATTGTGGAGGTTATATTGATGATTTGGTCCGGGTCTATTGCTTTCTGTTGCTGTGTTGGTGGTAGTGTGGTGTGTGGAACGGAACATCCTTCCGTGTAGCGGATCTAGACTGTTACAAAAACAAAAAGAAAACAGTAATCGGGACATTACAAACATTTGCCTGCGTACAGTGTTCCTCAAACTGCCCAGCAGTGATAGCCCAAGCTCGATCAAGCCAGCACCGAACTCAGAAGCTATCGGCGAGTTCCATCCCGTAACAGCAGGGTCTCTGCTAATTACGGGGTTGAACCTGCCGACCACCTCCGAACCCAACGCCAGCCACGCCGGGCTCGCCCCATCAAGGCTAGACAGAGATGAAGAACACTGTTACAGAAAATTCTGCCTCCCTTCCTACGACAGTGTCGACTTTGACCCCGGATGCTGTTGCTTTGTCAACGGATCACCCGTGGCACTACAAAAAAACACTTAACACTTAAGACAAAGACAACACAACGAATAACAAAAAAGGAATGGCGGATATGGTTTGGTAGGATAATGGGGATGTGGAATCAAAGGATAAGACCGTTGTCTCTGGCGAATCGAAAGATGAGCCTCATGTATGCGAGGTCTCTGGTCGCCAACACTTCTCTAATTTCTGTGCCCGGTCGTCTGCCAATGCCCTCGACTGCGCCCATCAAGGAGGGTCTTGCGGTTTCAAACTCCACGCAGGACCACAGAAGGTGATCCACATCGTGAAATCCGTCACCGCAGCCACACACCTTCGTCTGAGCCAGAGTTATACGCTGCAGATGAGCGTTCAACGCGAAATGATTCGACATAAGTCGAGACATCATGCGTATGAACGCCCGGTCTACAGAGAGCCCACCGAACCAAGGCCGCAGGGACACTTGCGGAGAGATCGAGAAAAGGAATCGCCCGAGATCATCCGCCTCCCACATGCTCTGCCAGCGAGACAGGAAAAGCTGCTGTGGTAGACGAAGAAACTCTCGGGCCGAGATCGGACGGTCGTAAAATGCGCCTTGTTGGACGCCTGTTTTGGCCAGTGAGTCTGCCTTCTCGTTGCCGGGAATTCCACAATGAGAAGGTACCCAAATTAGCGAAATCCTGAACGCCTTGTCGAACATGGAGCCAAGCAATTCTATGATTTTAATGACAAGGAAATCCTGGCTCTTAACAGCCTTCGGGGATCTTAGTGCTTCAATAGCGCTAAGGCTATCTGTAAAGATGAAGTACTGATCCGAAGGTCTCGCTGCTATAATCAATAGTGCGTACAAGATTGCGGCTAGTTCTGCGGTGTAGACACTACACGGCTCCCGCAATTTGAAAAATGCTTCGGCGGACTCACTAAAAACGCCGAAGCCGGTGCCCTCCTTAGAGGATGATCCATCAGTATAATACTGGCTACTTTGGTCTAAATAGCCATACTTATCCCTGAAAATGCCCGGAACTACCATCGGGCGAAGATCATTCGGTATGGTCTTTATTTCCTCGTGCAACGAGGAATCTGTTGTTAAAAGGGAACTGTAGGTCTCAGGAAGGGCAGCACGGTTTAATGCCTGTGGAGCGCTAGGATGCACTTGTAGGGCAACAAAATCTTCATAGATCTTCAAGATTTTGCTCTTAGAACCTGTCTCTAGAAGTGCTTTAAAATTTTCTTCGATCAAGGGATTTGATACTGAAGAACGGACTAGAAGGCGAAGCGACAGCATTTCAAAACGAAGTTTTAGCGGCATCACTCCGGTCATCACTTCTAGGGACATGTTATGTGTGGATTTCATGCTCCCTAGTGCGAGTCTAAGACAACGATACTGTAGCCTCTCTAGTTTGAGGATATGCGTGTTGGATGCCCAATGGAAGCATATGCTTCCATACTCCAACACGGATAGTACCGTTGTCTTATACAGTCGCAGGACGTCTGATGGATGTGCGCCCCACCAGAATCCTGTGACTGTCCTTAGAAAGTTGATTCTTTTACTGCATTTTTGCACCAGATGGGTGATGTGTGTACTCCAGTTTAGCCTTGAATTGAACCAAACACCAAGGTATCGAAAATTGTCGGTAGTTGATATCTTTTCACCGTACAAAAAGACATCAATTTTCGGGTCAAATAGTCTTTTCTCCCTGTTTTTCGTCGTGTCGCTGAAAGGAGAAAAGACTACCATCTCAGTTTTCGTTGCAGAGAACTTGATACCAAGGTTTTCAGACCACTCGGCAAGGTTGTCCAAAGTGGTTTGTAAAGCCAGTTGGATTTCGGCGGCGTCCTTGCTTGCAAAAGATATGACGCCGTCGTCTGCTAATTGTCTAATGCTGCAGTTTGGTGCTAGACAAGAATCTTTTTCGCTAACATAAAAGTTGTATAACAGGGGGCTCAAGCAGGACCCTTGTGCTAGTCCATGGAAACTGGTCCGCTTTAGTTGCACATGACCATTGTTGAAACTCATAGCTTTTTCCGACAAAAGGTTGAACAGAAAGTTGTTCAACTTTGGACCCAGCCCCACATTTTCTAATTTTTGACTCAGCTTGTATGGTGATACTGAGTCAAATGCCCCCTGTATATCCAGGAAAATAGATCCCATGTTCTGCTTGCGTGCACGAGCAAGCTCTATTTCTGTTACCAGAAGGGCTAAGCAGTCATTAGTACCCCTGGCTTTACGAAAACCAAACTGGGTATTTGAGAGAAGGTTGTTTGATTCCAACCATTCTTCTAACCGGAAAAGAATCATCCTTTCAAGGAGTTTCCTCAGACACGACAGTAACGATATTGGCCGATACGAATCGTGTCTTGATGGCGGTTTGCCAGGCTTCAAGATAGTGACAACTTTCACTTCTCTCCACTCTTGCGGGACGCTGTTGACCTCCAACATATTGTTGAAAATACTTAACAGACGTTTCCTCCCTATGTCGGGCAGATTTTGAAGCAATTTGCTACCAATCTGATCCAGACCTGGGGAGGAATTTTTGCTTGATAGGAGAGCAAGTGACAGCTCTACCATTGAGAACGGTGAATCCATCCTAGGGTCACTACCAGGCGCATGTTGTGTAAAGCTTTGCGCAGGAACGAAATCGGGACAAAGCTTGTGGGCAAATTCATACAGCCACTCGCCAGAAAAGCTTTCGCTCTCATTGATGTTGTTGCTGTTTCGCATCCTTCTAGCCATTCTCCAAAGCGAATTAAGTGAAGTGGCAGGGTCTAGATTATTGACGTATCTACGCCAATAACCCTTTTTCTTCGCCTTCAACAGGTTTTTGCACGTTCTCTCCAGTCCTTTATATTTTTCATATAAAGACCTCGAGCCCGTGTCCCGGAAGGCTTTAAATGCCTCACGCTTCTTGGTGAAAGCCGCTTGGCAATCCTTGTCCCACCAAGGAGTGGGAGGTTTTTTAAATGTCCTTGCTTGGTGGGAGCGCCTTGTTTGGGCCTCAAGGGCGCACTTGTTTATGATTGAAACAAGTTTTTCGTACTCCTTGACAGGAGACAAATCTTCCAAGTCAAGTGAAAGCGAAGCGGCTATTAATTCGCCGTATCTCGTCCAGTCGATGTTCCTCGTTAAGTCACATTTAACGGGGATTCCTTCTACTGGACATCCTCCCTTGATGTAGGAAATTTCTATCGGCAAGTGGTCACTGCCGATAGGGTCCTGGATCACCTTCCAACTAAAATCCAGGGCCATTGCTGATGGACATAGAGACAGGTCCAGTGCACTCGCCCTACTTCGAGATGTCTGCATCCTAGTTGCCTCTCCTGAGTTGATAATCGAAAACCCAAATCTGTCGCAGAAATCTCGGATGATAGGAGTGCGAATGTCATCCTTTTCGCACCCCCAGTCGATTCCATGAGAGTTAAAGTCTCCCAGGATCAAAAGCGGTACAGGCAAGACCGCTGCTAAATTTCCAAGATCCTCTTTGAACTTTTCAATTTTTTCTTTTTCATTATTGGCTATCGGGGGGATATAGATGGATGCAATTGTCACGTGAAGAACGCCCAGTTTTGCCTTAACTGCGACAGTTTCTATCATTTCTTGTCTAGGGGTGGGTATTCTGGTGAAAGTGTGACCCTTTCGAACACCAATCAGTACCCCTCCACCCCTAGTAACGCGATCTTCACGGATTATATTATATCCCGGGAAGGTTAATTTAATTTCATCCGATAGCCAAGTTTCACAGAGGGCAAACACATCGCAGTTGTGTTCGCCCACTAATGCTTTAAAGGAGTTTAGCTTGCCAAGTAAACTCCTACAGTTCCACTGTATGATAGTAGCCGTAGGAGCCATTAATCATCCAAACGGACCATCATACTTAAGCATGGCCATTGAGCCAGCCACTGTTTGATCATCCCCTTCAGGAAAGGAAGGGCCCAAGTTGCGATCATGTGCAGATGCTGCGGGAGGTTGAGGGTCAAAAGGAGGGACTCAAGGATCTCGGACAGGGACGGGGTGGGAGTTCTCGGGAAGCTCATGGGCTCCGTCGGAAAAGCCAGGCTTTCCACCGGAGCTTCGGTCCGAGAAGATCGCTTCTTCTTGGGCTGCTTCCTGGCAATTTGTGGGACGGGAGTTTTGGTCTCAGCGTCGCGTTTCGGGACGGTTGGGGAAACTTTAGCGTGGCGCTGTGGTGCCAAAGGTTTGTTTTTTGTTTTAAGTACCTTCCTTTGTACCTTTTTGTAAGGCACTCTTAGTACTTTTGCCGATCTCAATGGCACCTGCTCGAGTGCAGTCGGATTGGCCTCGCCATTTGCAGCTGTGTTATCTAGCACAGCAAAGGGGTTTGACGCGATCGCTCCTTTTAGGGCGTCGCTGTAAGAGCCGCGTGCCCTCTCGGCTATCGTTTTGGTCTGTTCCCTCTGGAGTTTTTGATACACTGGACACAATACTACCTCATGCCACTCCTCCCGACAATGCGAACATTTTTGGGATGGGGCTTTGCACTCCTCGGTAGCGTGAGCCCCTCTGCATTTTCCGCAGCAAATCTTGCGAGTGCAGAACGGATCGGCATGTCCAATCCGGCTGCACTTCGAGCAGGTAGCCACCCTTGGCACGTATGGCCGGTCAATGGGTATCCGGAGGCCTTCAAGGATGAGGGCCTGCGGAAGTACCGTTCCCTCAAACGTAATCCGGAGGGAGGAGGTCGGGATGTATTTTTTCTCATTTTTGCATGAGGCGTCTAGCTTAAAAAGCTTTTTTGCCTCACAATTTTAACAGTATTTACACGTAAAATAAGACACTTTCAGGCTAATTTAATTGAAAAAGTGTTTTTTTCACAATTTTTACAGTATTTACACGTAAAATAAGACACTTTCAAGCTAAATACATTGAAAAAGTGCTATTTTTCACAATTTTAACAGTATTTACACGTAAAATAAGACACTTTCAGGCTAATTTAATTGAAAAAGTGCTATTTTTCACAATTTTAACAGTATTTACACGTAAAATCAGACACTTTCAGGCTAAATACATTGAAAAAGTGCTATTTTTCACAATTTTAACAGTATTTACACGTAAAATCAGACACTTTCAGGCTAAATACATTGAAAAAGTGCTATTTTTCACAATTTTAACAGTATTTACACGTAAAATCAGACACTTTCAGGCTAAATACATTGAAAAAGTGCTATTTTTCACAATTTTAACAGTATTTACACGTAAAATCAGACACTTTCAGGCTAAATACATTGAAAAAGTGCTATTTTTCACAATTTTAACAGTATTTACACGTAAAATAAGACACTTTCAGGCTAATTTCATTGGAAAAGTGCTATTTTTCACAATTTTAACAGTATTTACACGTAAAATAAGACACTTTCAGGCTAATTTAATTGAAAAAGTGCTATTTTTCACAATTTTAACAGTATTTACACGTAAAATCAGACACTTTCAGGCTAAATACATTGAAAAAGTGCTATTTTTCACAATTTTAACAGTATTTACACGTAAAATCAGACACTTTCAGGCTAAATACATTGAAAAAGTGCTATTTTTCACAATTTTAACAGTATTTACACGTAAAATAAGACACTTTCAGGCTAATTTAATTGAAAAAGTGTTTTTTTCACAATTTTAACAGTATTTACACGTAAAATAAGACACTTTCAGGCTAATTTAATTGAAAAAGTGCTATTTTTCACAATTTTAACAGTATTTACACGTAAAATCAGACACTTTCAGGCTAAATACATTGAAAAAGTGCTATTTTTCACAATTTTAACAGTATTTACACGTAAAATCAGACACTTTCAGGCTAAATACATTGAAAAAGTGCTATTTTTCACAATTTAAACAGTATTTACACGTAAAATAAGACACTTTCAGGCTAATTTAATTGAAAAAGTGTTTTTTTCACAATTTTAACAGTATTTACACGTAAAATAAGACACTTTCAGGCTAATTTAATTGAAAAAGTGCTATTTTTCACAATTTTAACAGTATTTACACGTAAAATCAGACACTTTCAGGATAAATACATTGAAAAAGTGCTATTTTTCACAATTTTAACAGTATTTACACGTAAAATCAGACACTTTCAGGCTAAATACATTGAAAAAGTGCTATTTTTCACAATTTTAACAGTATTTACACGTAAAATAAGACACTTTCAGGCTAATTTAATTGAAAAAGTGTTTTTTCACAATTTCAACAGTATTTACACGTAAAATAAGACACTTTCAGGCTAAATACATTGAAAAAGTGCTATTTTTCACAATTTTAACAGTATTTACACGTAAAATAAGACACTTTCAGGCTAAATACATTGAAAAAGTGTTTTTTCACAATTTCAACAGTATTTACACGTAAAATAAGACACTTTCAGGCTAAATACATTGAAAAAGTGTTTTTCTCACAATTTTAACAGTATTTACACGTAAAATAAGACACTTTCAGGCTAAATACATCGAAAAAGTGTTTTTTCACAATTTCAACAGTATTTACACGTAAAATTAGACACTTTCAGGCTAAATACATTGAAAAAGTGCTATTTTTCACAATTTTAACAGTATTTACACGTAAAATAAGACACTTTCAGGCTAAATACATTGAAAAAGTGCTATTTTTCACAATTTTAACAGTATTTACACGTAAAATAAGACACTTTCAGGCTAATTTAATTGAAAAAGTGCTATTTTTCACAATTTTAACAGTATTTACACGTAAAATCAGACACTTTCAGGCTAAATACATTGAAAAAGTGCTATTTTCCACAATTTTAACAGTATTTACACGTAAAATCAGACACTTTCAGGCTAAATACATTGAAAAAGTGCTATTTTTCACAATTTTAACAGTATTTACACGTAAAATCAGACACTTTCAGGCTAAATACATTGAAAAAGTGCTATTTTTCACAATTTTAACAGTATTTACACGTAAAATCAGACACTTTCAGGCTAAATACATTGAAAAAGTGCTATTTTTCACAATTTTAACAGTATTTACACGTAAAATAAGACACTTTCAGGCTAATTTCATTGGAAAAGTGCTATTTTTCACAATTTTAACAGTATTTACACGTAAAATAAGACACTTTCAGGCTAATTTAATTGAAAAAGTGCTATTTTTCACAATTTTAACAGTATTTACACGTAAAATCAGACACTTTCAGGCTAAATACATTGAAAAAGTGCTATTTTTCACAATTTTAACAGTATTTACACGTAAAATCAGACACTTTCAGGCTAAATACATTGAAAAAGTGCTATTTTTCACAATTTTAACAGTATTTACACGTAAAATAAGACACTTTCAGGCTAATTTAATTGAAAAAGTGTTTTTTTTCACAATTTTAACAGTATTTACACGTAAAATAAGACACTTTCAGGCTAATTTAATTGAAAAAGTGCTATTTTTCACAATTTTAACAGTATTTACACGTAAAATCAGACACTTTCAGGCTAAATACATTGAAAAAGTGCTATTTTTCACAATTTTAACAGTATTTACACGTAAAATAAGACACTTTCAGGCTAATTTAATTGAAAAAGTGTTTTTTTCACAATTTTAAACAGTATTTACACGTAAAATAAGACACTTTCAGGCTAATTTAATTGAAAAAGTGCTATTTTTCACAATTTTAACAGTATTTACACGTAAAATCAGACACTTTCAGGCTAAATACATTGAAAAAGTGCTATTTTTCACAATTTTAACAGTATTTACACGTAAAATCAGACACTTTCAGGCTAAATACATTGAAAAAGTGCTATTTTTCACAATTTTAACAGTATTTACACGTAAAATAAGACACTTTCAGGCTAATTTAATTGAAAAAGTGTTTTTTTCACAATTTTAACAGTATTTACACGTAAAATAAGACACTTTCAGGCTTATTTAATTGAAAAAGTGCTATTTTTCACAATTTTAACAGTATTTACACGTAAAATCAGACACTTTCAGGCTAAATACATTGAAAAAGTGCTATTTTTCACAATTTAAACAGTATTTACACGTAAAATAAGACACTTTCAGGCTAATTTAATTGAAAAAGTGTTTTTTTTCACAATTTTAACAGTATTTACACGTAAAATAAGACACTTTCAGGCTAATTTAATTGAAAAAGTGTTTTTTTCACAATTTTAACAGTATTTACACGTAAAATCAGACACTTTCAGGATAAATACATTGAAAAAGTGCTATTTTTCACAATTTTAAACAGTATTTACACGTAAAATCAGACACTTTCAGGCTAAATACATTGAAAAAGTGCTATTTTTCACAATTTTAACAGTATTTACACGTAAAATAAGACACTTTCAGGCTAATTTAATTGAAAAAGTGCTATTTTTCACAATTTTAACAGTATTTACACGTAAAATAAGACACTTTCAGGCTAAATACATCGAAAAAGTGTTTTTTTCTCAATTTGAACAGTATTTACACGTAAAATAAGACACTTTCAGGCTAAATACATTGAAAAAGTGTTTTTTTCTCAATTTGAACAGTATTTACACGTAAAATAAGACACTTTCAGGCTAAATACATTGAAAAAGTGCTATTTTTTACAATTTAACAGTATTTACACGGAAAATAAGACACTTTCAGGCTAAATACATTGAAAAAGTGTTTTTCTCACAATTTTAACAGTATTTACACGTAAAATAAGACACTTTCAGGCTAAATACATCGAAAAAGTGTTTTTTTCACAATTTCAACAGTATTTACACGTAAAATAAGACACATTCAGGCTAAATACATTGAAAAAGTGCTATTTTTCACAATTTTAACAGTATTTACACGTAAAATAAGACACTTTCAGGCTAAATACATTGAAAAAGTGTTTTTTCACAATTTCAACAGTATTTACACGTAAAATAAGACACTTTCAGGCTAAATACATCGAAAAAGTGTTTTTTCACAATTTCAACAGTATTTACACGTAAAATTAGACACTTTCAGGCTAAATACATTGAAAAAGTGCTATTTTTCACAATTTTAACAGTATTTACACGTAAAATAAGACACTTTCAGGCTAAATACATTGAAAAAGTGCTATTTTTCACAATTTTAACAGTATTTACACGTAAAATAAGACACTTTCAGGCTAAATACATTGAAAAAGTGCTATTTTTCACAATTTTAACAGTATTTACACGTAAAATCAGACACTTTCAGGCTAAATACATTGAAAAAGTGTTTTTTTTAACAATTTTAACAGTATTTACACGTAAAATAAGACACTTTCAGGCTAATTTAATTGAAAAAGTGCTATTTTTCACAATTTTAACAGTATTTACACGTAAAATCAGACACTTTCAGGCTAAATACATTGAAAAAGTGCTATTTTTTACAATTTTAACAGTATTTACACGTAAAATAAGACACTTTCAGGCTAAATACATTGAAAAAGTGCTATTTTTCACAATTTTAACAGTATTTACACGTAAAATAAGACACTTTCAGGCTTATTTCATTGAAAAAGTGCTATTTTTCACAATTTTAACAGTATTTACACGTAAAATAAGACACTTTCAGGCTAAATACATTGAAAAAGTGCTATTTTTCACAATTTTAACAGTATTTACACGTAAAATAAGACACTTTCAGGCTAAATACATTGAAAAAGTGCTATTTTTCACAATTTTAGCAGTATTTACACGTAAAATAAGACACTTTCAGGCTTATTTCATTGAAAAAGTGCTATTTTTCACAATTTTAACAGTATTTACACGTAAAATAAGACACTTTCAGGCTAAATACATTGAAAAAGTGCTATTTTTTACAATTTTAACAGTATTTCCACGGAAAATAAGACACTTTCAGGCTAATTTCATTGGAAAAGTGCTATTTTTCACAATTTTTACAGTATTTACACGTAAAATAAGATACTTTCAGGCTAAATACATTGAAAAAGTGCTATTTTTCACAATTTTAACAGTATTTACACGTAAAATAAGACACTTTCAGGCTTATTTCATTGAAAAAGTGCTATTTTTCACAATTTTAACAGTATTTACACGTAAAATAAGACACTTTCAGGCTAAATACATTGAAAAAGTGTTTTTTTAACAATTTTAACAGTATTTACACGTAAAATAAGACACTTTCAGGCTAAATACATTGAAAAAGTGCTATTTTTCACAATTTTAACAGTATTTAAACGTAAAATAAGACACTTTCAGGCTAAATACATTGAAAAAGTGCTATTTTTTATAATTTTAACAGTATTTACACGGAAAATAAGACACTTTCAGGCTAATTTCATTGGAAAAGTGCTATTTTTCACAATTTTTACAGTATTTACACGTAAAATAAGACACTTTCAGGCTAAATACATTGAAAAAGTGCTATTTTTTACAATTTTAACAGTATTCACACGGAAAATAAGACACTTTCAGGCTAATTTCATTGGAAAAGTGCTATTTTTCACAATTTTTACAGTATTTACACGTAAAATAAGAGACTTTCAGGCTAATTTCATTGAAAAAGTGCTATTTTTCACAATTTATACAGTATTTACACGTAAAATAAGACACTTTCAGGCTAGATACATTGAAAAAGTGCTATTTTTCACAATTTTAACAGTATTTACACGTAAAATAAGACACGTTCAGGCTAAATACATTGAAAAAGTGCTATTTTTTACAATTTTAACAGTATTTACACGGAAAATAAGACACTTTCAGGCTAAATACATTGAAAAAGTGCTATTTTTCACAATTTTAACAGTATTTACACGTAAAATAAGAGACTTTCAGGCTAAATACATTGAAAAAGTGCTATTTTTCACAATTTTAACAGTATTTACACGTAAAATAAGACACTTTCAGGCTAAATACATTGAAAAAGTGCTATTTTTCACAATTTTAATAGTATTTACACGTAAAATAAGACACTTTCAGGCTTATTTCATTGAAAAAGTGCTATTTTTCACAATTTTAACAGTATTTACACGTAAAATAAGACACTTTCAGGCTTATTTCATTGAAAAAGTGCTATTTTTCACAATTTTAACAGTATTTACACGTAAAATAAGACACTTTCAGGCTAAATACATTGAAAAAGTGCTATTTTTCACAATTTTTACAGTATTTACACGTAAAATAAGACACTTTCAGGCTAAATACATTGAAAAAGTGCTATTTTTCACAATTTTAACAGTAATTACACGTAAAATAAGACACTTTCAGGCTAATTTCATTGGAAAAGTGCTATTTTTCACAATTTTAACAGTATTTACACGTAAAATAAGACACTTTCAGGCTAAATACATTGAAAAAGTGCTATTTTTCACAATTTTAACAGTATTTACACGTAAAATAAGACACTTTCAGGCTTATTTCATTGAAAAAGTGCTATTTTTCACAATTTTAACAGTATTTACACGTAAAATAAGACACTTTCAGGCTAAATACATTGAAAAAGTGCTATTTTTCACAATTTTAACAGTATTTACACGTAAAATAAGAGACTTTCAGGCTAAATACATTGAAAAAGTGTTTTTTAACAATTTTAACAGTACTTACACGTAAAATAAGACACTTGCAGGCTAAATACATTGAAAAAGTGTTTTTTTCTCAATTTGAACAGTATTTACACGTAAAATAAGACACTTTCAGGCTAAATACATTGAAAAAGTGCTATTTTTTACAATTTTAACAGTATTTACACGGAAAATAAGACACTTTCAGGCTAATTTCATTGGAAAAGTGCTATTTTTCACAATTTTTACAGTATTTACACGTAAAATAAGACACTTTCAGGCTAAATACATTGAAAAAGTGCTATTTTTCACAATTTTAACAGTATTTAAACGTAAAATCAGACACTTTCAGGCTAAATACATTGAAAAAGTGTTTTTTTAACAATTTTAACAGTATTTACACGTAAAATAAGACACTTACAGGCTAAATACATTGAAAAAGTGTTTTTTTAACAATTTTTACAGTATTTACACGTAAAATAAGACACTTTCAGGCTAAATACATTGAAAAAGTGCTATTTTTTACAATTTTAACAGTATTTACACGTAAAATAAGACACTTTCAGGCTAATTTAATTGAAAAAGTGCTTTTTTTCACAATTTTAACAGTATTTACACGTAAAATCAGACACTTTCAGGCTAAATTCATTGAAAAAGTGCTATTTTTCACAATTTTAACAGTATTTACACGTAAAATAAGACACTTTCAGGCTAAATACATTGAAAAAGTGCTATTTTTCACAATTTTTACAGTATTTACACGTAAAATAAGACACTTTCAGGCTAAATACATTGAAAAAGTGTATTTTTTTTAACAATTTCAACAGTATTTACACGTAAAATAAGACACTTTCAGGCTAAATACATTGAAAAAGTGCTATTTTTCACAATTTTTACAGTATTTACACGTAAAATAAGACACTTTCAGGCTAAATACATTGAAAAAGTGTATTTTTTTTAACAATTTCAACAGTATTTACACGTAAAATAAGACACTTTCAGGCTAAATACATTGAAAAAGTGCTATTTTTCACAATTTTAACAGTATTTACACGTAAAATAAGAGACTTTCAGGCTAAATACATTGAAAAAGTGTTTTTTAACAATTTTAACAGTACTTACACGTAAAATAAGACACTTGCAGGCTAAATACATTGAAAAAGTGTTTTTTTCTCAATTTGAACAGTATTTACACGTAAAATAAGACACTTTCAGGCTAAATACATTGAAAAAGTGCTATTTTTTACAATTTTAACAGTATTTACACGGAAAATAAGACACTTTCAGGCTAATTTCATTGGAAAAGTGCTATTTTTCACAATTTTAACAGTATTTACACGTAAAATAAGACACTTTCAGGCTAAATACATTGAAAAGTGCTATTTTTCACAATTTTAAACAGTATTTACACGTAAAATAAGAGACTTTCAGGCTAAATACATTGAAAAAGTGTTTTTTAACAATTTTAACAGTACTTACACGTAAAATAAGACACTTGCAGGCTAAATACATTGAAAAAGTGTTTTTTTCTCAATTTGAACAGTATTTACACGTAAAATAAGACACTTTCAGGCTAAATACATTGAAAAAGTGCTATTTTTTACAATTTTAACAGTATTTACACGGAAAAATAAGACACTTTCAGGCTAATTTCATTGGAAAAGTGCTATTTTTCACAATTTTTACAGTATTTTACACGTAAAATAAGACACTTTCAGGCTAAATACATTGAAAAAGTGCTATTTTTCACAATTTTAACAGTATTTAAACGTAAAATCAGACACTTTCAGGCTAAATACATTGAAAAAGTGTTTTTTTAACAATTTTAACAGTATTTACACGTAAAATAAGACACTTACAGGCTAAATACATTGAAAAAGTGTATTTTTCACAATTTTACAGTATTTACACGTAAAATAAGACACTTTCAGGCTAAATACATTGAAAAAGTGCTATTTTTTACAATTTTAACAGTATTTACACGTAAAATAAGACACTTTCAGGCTAATTTAATTGAAAAAGTGCTTTTTTTCACAATTTTAACAGTATTTACACGTAAAATCAGACACTTTCAGGCTAAATTCATTGAAAAAGTGCTATTTTTCACAATTTTAACAGTATTTACACGTAAAATAAGACACTTTCAGGCTAAATTACATTGAAAAAGTGCTATTTTTCACAATTTTAACAGTATTTACACGTAAAATAAGACACTTTCAGGCTAAATACATTGAAAAAGTGTATTTTTTTAACAATTTCAACAGTATTTACACGTAAAATAAGAGACTTTCAGGCTAAATACATTGAAAAAGTGCTATTTTTCACAATTTTTACAGTATTTACACGTAAAATAAGACACTTTCAGGCTAAATACATTGAAAAAGTGTATTTTTTTAACAATTTCAACAGTATTTACACGTAAAATAAGACACTTTCAGGCTAAATACATTGAAAAAGTGCTATTTTTCACAATTTTAACAGTATTTACACGTAAAATAAGAGACTTTCAGGCTAAATACATTGAAAAAGTGTTTTTTAACAATTTTAACAGTACTTACACGTAAAATAAGACACTTGCAGGCTAAATACATTGGAAAAAGTGTTTTTTTTCTCAATTTGAAACAGTATTTACACGTAAAATAAGACACTTTCAGGCTAAATACATTGAAAAAGTGCTATTTTTTACAATTTTAACAGTATTTACACGGAAAATAAGACACTTTCAGGCTAATTTCATTGGAAAAGTGCTATTTTTCACAATTTTTACAGTATTTACACGTAAAATAAGACACTTTCAGGCTAAATACATTGAAAAAGTGCTATTTTTCACAATTTTAACAGTATTTAAACGTAAAATTAGACACTTTCAGGCTAAATACATTGAAAAAGTGTTTTTTTAACAATTTTAACAGTATTTACACGTAAAATAAGACACTTACAGGCTAAATACATTGAAAAAGTGTTTTTTTAACAATTTTTACAGTATTTACACGTAAAATAAGACACTTTCAGGCTAAATACATTGAAAAAGTGCTATTTTTTACAATTTTAACAGTATTTACACGTAAAATAAGACACTTTCAGGCTAAATACATTGAAAAAGTGCTATTTTTTACAATTTTAACAGTATTTACACGGAAAATAAGACACTTTTAGGCTAATTTCATTGGAAAAGTGCTATTTTTCACAATTTTTACAGTATTTACACGTAAAATAAGACACTTTCAGGCAGAATACATTGAAAAAGTGCTATTTTTCACAATTTTAACAGTATTTACACGTAAAATAAGACACTTTCAGGCTTATTTCATTGAAAAAGTGCTATTTTTCACAATTTTAACAGTATTTACACGTAAAATAAGACACTTTCAGGCTAAATACATTGAAAAAGTGCTATTTTTCACAATTTTAACAGTATTTACACGTAAAATAAGACACTTTCAGGCTAAATACATTGAAAAAGTGCTATTTTTTACAATTTTAACAGTATTTACACGGAAAATAAGACACTTTCAGGCTAATTTCATTGGAAAAGTGCTATTTTTCACAATTTTAACAGTATTTACACGTAAAATAAGACACTTTCAGGCTAAATACATTGAAAAAGTGCTATTTTTCACAATTTTAACAGTATTTACACGTAAAATAAGACACTTTCAGGCTTAATTTCATTGAAAAAGTGCTATTTTTTCACAATTTTAACAGTATTTACACGTAAAATAAGACACTTTCAGGCTAATTTAATTGAAAAAGTGCTATTTTTCACAATTTTAACAGTATTTACACGTAAAATAAGACACTTTCAGGCTAATTTAATTGAAAAAGTGTTTTTTTCACAATTTTAACAGTATTTACACGTAAAATAAGACACTTCAGGCTAAATACATTGGAAAAAGTGCTATTTTTCACAATTTTAACAGTATTTACACGTAAAATAAGACACTTTCAGGCTAAATACATTGAAAAGTGCTATTTTTTCCACAATTTAAACAGTATTTACACGTAAAATAAGACACTTTCAGGCTAAATACATTGAAAAAGTGCTATTTTTCACAATTTTAAACAGTATTTACACGTAAAATAAGACACTTTCAGGCTAATTTCATTGAAAAGTGCTATTTTTCACAATTTTAACAGTATTTACACGTAAAATAAGACACTTTCCAGGCTAAATACATTGAAAAAGTGCTATTTTTTCACAATTTTAACAGTATTTACACGTAAAATAAGACACTTTCAGGCTAATTTCATTGGAAAAGTGCTATTTTTCACAATTTTAACAGTATTTACACGTAAAATAAGACACTTTCAGGCTAAATACATTGAAAAAGTGCTATTTTTCACAATTTTAACAGTATTTACACGTAAAATAAGACACTTTCAGGCTAATTTCATTGGAAAAGTGCTATTTTTCACAATTTTAACAGTATTTACACGTAAAATAAGACACTTTCAGGCTAATTTCATTGAAAAAGTGCTATTTTTCACAATTTTAACAGTATTTACACGTAAATAAGACACTTTCAGGCTAATTACATTGAAAAAGTGCTATTTTTCACAATTTTAACAGTATTTACACGTAAAATAAGACACTTTCAGGCTAATTCATTGAAAAAGTGCTATTTTTCACAATTTTAAACAGTATTTACACGTAAAATAAGACACTTTCAGGCTAAATACATTGAAAAAGTGCTATTTTTCACAATTTTAACAGTATTTACACGTAAAATAAGACACTTTCAGGCTAAATACATTGAAAAGTGCTATTTTTCACAATTTTAACAGTATTTACACGTAAAATAAGACACTTTCAGGCTAAATACATTGAAAAAAGTGCTATTTTTCACAATTTTAACTAGTATTTACACGTAAAATAAGACACTTTCAGGCTTAATTTCATTGAAAAAGTGCTATTTTTCACAATTTTAAACAGTATTTACACGTAAAATAAGACACTTTCAGGCTAATTTCATTGAAAAAGTGCTATTTTTCACAATTTTAACAGTATTTACACGTAAAATAAGACACTTTCAGGCTAAATACATTGAAAAAGTGCTATTTTTCACAATTTTTACAGTATTTACACGTAAAATAAGACACTTTCAGGCTAAATACATTGAAAAAGTGCTATTTTTCACAATTTTAACAGTATTTACACGTAAAATAAGACACTTTCAGGCTAATTTCATTGGAAAAGTGCTATTTTTCACAATTTTAACAGTATTTACACGTAAAATAAGACACTTTCAGGCTAAATACATTGAAAAAGTGCTATTTTTTCACAATTTTAACAGTATTTACACGTAAAATAAGACACTTTCAGGCTTAATTTCATTGAAAAAGTGCTATTTTTCACAATTTTAACAGTATTTACACGTAAAATAAGACACTTTCAGGCTAAATACATTGAAAAAGTGCTATTTTTCACAATTTTAACAGTATTTACACGTAAAATAAGACACTTTCAGGCTAAATACATTGAAAAAGTGTTTTTTTAACAATTTTAACAGTACTTACACGTAAAATAAGACACTTTCAGGCTAAATACATTGAAAAGTGCTTTTTTCTCAATTTGAACAGTATTTACACGTAAAATAAGACACTTTCAGGCTAAATACATTGAAAAGTGCTATTTTTTACAATTTTAACAGTATTTACACGTAAAATAAGACACTTTCAGGCTAAATTCATTGGAAAAGTGCTATTTTTCACAATTTTAACAGTATTTACACGTAAAATAAGACACTTTCAGGCTAAATACATTGAAAAGTGCTATTTTTCACAATTTTACAGTATTTACACGTAAAATAAGACACTTTCAGGCTAAATACATTGAAAAAGTGCTATTTTTTTCACAATTTTAACAGTATTTACACGTAAAATAAGACACTTTCAGGCTAAATACATTGAAAAAGTGCTATTTTTCACAATTTTAACAGTATTTACACGTAAAATAAGACACTTTCAGGCTAAATACATTGGAAAAGTGCTATTTTTTAACAATTTCAACAGTATTTACACGTAAAATAAGACACTTTCAGGCTAAATACATTGAAAAAGTGCTATTTTTCACAATTTTAACAGTATTTACACGTAAAATAAGACACTTTCAGGCTAAATACATTGAAAAAGTGCTATTTTTCACAATTTTAACAGTATTTACACGTAAAATAAGACACTTTCAGGCTAAATACATTGAAAAAGTGTTTTTTTCCTCAATTTTAACAGTATTTACACGTAAAATAAGACACTTTCAGGCTAAATACATTGAAAAAGTGCTATTTTTTACAATTTTAACAGTATTTACACGTAAAATAAGACACTTTCAGGCTAATTTCATTGGAAAAGTGCTATTTTTCACAATTTTAACAGTATTTACACGTAAAATAAGACACTTTCAGGCTAAATACATTGAAAAAGTGCTATTTTTCACAATTTTAACAGTATTTACACGTAAAATAAGACACTTTCAGGCTAAATTCATTGAAAAAGTGCTATTTTTAACAATTTTAACAGTATTTACACGTAAAATAAGACACTTTCAGGCTAAATACATTGAAAAAGTGCTATTTTTTCACAATTTTAACAGTATTTACACGTAAAATAAGACACTTTCAGGCTAAATACATTGAAAAGTGCTATTTTTCACAATTTTAACAGTATTTACACGTAAAATAAGACACTTTCAGGCTAAATACATTGAAAAAGTGCTATTTTTCACAATTTTAACAGTATTTACACGTAAAATAAGACACTTTCAGGCTAATTTCATTGTAAAAGTGCTATTTTTCACAATTTTAACAGTATTTACACGTAAAATAAGACACTTTCAGGCTTAATACATTGAAAAAGTGCTATTTTTCACAATTTTAACAGTATTTACACGTAAAATAAGACACTTTCAGGCTAATTCATTGAAAAAGTGCTATTTTTCACAATTTTAACAGTATTTACACGTAAAATAAGACACTTTCAGGCTAAATACATTGAAAAAGTGCTATTTTTCACAATTTTAACAGTATTTACACGTAAAATAAGACACTTTCAGGCTAAATACATTGAAAAAGTGCTATTTTTTACAATTTTAACAGTATTTACACGTAAAATAAGACACTTTCAGGCTAAATTCATTGGAAAAGTGCTATTTTTCACAATTTTACAGTATTTACACGTAAAATAAGACACTTTCAGGCTAAATACATTGAAAAAGTGCTATTTTTCACAATTTTAACAGTATTTACACGTAAAATAAGACACTTTCAGGCTAATTTCATTGAAAAAGTGCTATTTTTCACAATTTTAACAGTATTTACACGTAAAATAAGACACTTTCAGGCTAATTAATTGAAAAAGTGCTATTTTTTCACAATTTTAACAGTATTTACACGTAAAATAAGACACTTTCAGGCTAATTACATTGAAAAAGTGCTATTTTTTCACAATTTTAACAGTATTTACACGTAAAATAAGACACTTTCAGGCTAAATTACATTGGAAAAGTGCTATTTTTCACAATTTTAACAGTATTTACACGTAAAATAAGACACTTTCAGGCTAAATACATTGAAAAAGTGCTATTTTTCACAATTTTAACAGTATTTACACGTAAAATAAGACACTTTCAGGCTAAATACATTGAAAAAGTGCTATTTTTCACAATTTTAACAGTATTTACACGTAAAATAAGACACTTTCAGGCTAAATTTCATTGGAAAAAGTGCTATTTTTCACAATTTTAACAGTATTTACACGTAAAATAAGACACTTTCAGGCTAAATACATTGAAAAAGTGCTATTTTTCACAATTTTAACAGTATTTACACGTAAAATAAGACACTTTCAGGCTAATTCATTGAAAAGTGCTATTTTTCACAATTTTAACAGTATTTACACGTAAAATAAGACACTTTCAGGCTAAATACATTGAAAAAGTGCTATTTTTTCACAATTTTAACAGTATTTACACGTAAAATAAGACACTTTCAGGCTAATTTCATTGGAAAAAGTGCTATTTTTCACAATTTTAACAGTATTTACACGTAAAATAAGACACTTTCAGGCTAATTTCATTGAAAAAGTGCTATTTTTCACAATTTAACAGTATTTACACGTAAATAAGACACTTTCAGGCTAATTACATTGAAAAAGTGCTATTTTTCACAATTTTAACAGTATTTACACGTAAAATAAGACACTTTCAGGCTAAATACATTGAAAAAGTGCTATTTTTCACAATTTTAACAGTATTTACACGTAAAATAAGACACTTTCAGGCTAAATACATTGAAAAAGTGCTATTTTTCACAATTTTAACAGTATTTACACGTAAAATAAGACACTTTCAGGCTAAATACATTGAAAAAGTGCTATTTTTCACAATTTTAACAGTATTTACACGTAAAATAAGACACTTTCAGGCTAAATTACATTGAAAAAGTGCTATTTTTCACAATTTTAACAGTATTTACACGTAAAATAAGACACTTTCAGGCTTAATTCATTGAAAAAGTGCTATTTTTCACAATTTTAACAGTATTTACACGTAAAATAAGACACTTTCAGGCTTAATTCATTGAAAAAGTGCTATTTTTCACAATTTTAACAGTATTTACACGTAAAATAAGACACTTTCAGGCTAAATACATTGAAAAAGTGCTATTTTTCACAATTTTAACAGTATTTACACGTAAAATAAGACACTTTCAGGCTAAATTACATTGAAAAAGTGCTATTTTTCACAATTTTAACAGTATTTACACGTAAAATAAGACACTTTCAGGCTAAATTCATTGGAAAAAGTGCTATTTTTCACAATTTTAACAGTATTTACACGTAAAATAAGACACTTTCAGGCTAAATTACATTGAAAAAGTGCTATTTTTCACAATTTTAACAGTATTTACACGTAAAATAAGACACTTTCAGGCTTAATTTCATTGAAAAAGTGCTATTTTTCACAATTTTAACAGTATTTACACGTAAAATAAGACACTTTCAGGCTAAATACATTGAAAAAGTGCTATTTTTCACAATTTTAACAGTATTTACACGTAAAATAAGACACTTTCAGGCTAAATACATTGAAAAAGTGCTATTTTTCACAATTTTAACAGTATTTACACGTAAAATAAGACACTTTCAGGCTAAATACATTGAAAAAGTGCTATTTTTCACAATTTTAACAGTATTTACACGTAAAATAAGACACTTTCAGGCTAAATACATTGAAAAAGTGCTATTTTTCACAATTTTAACAGTATTTACACGTAAAATAAGACACTTTCAGGCTAATTTCATTGGAAAAGTGCTATTTTTTCACAATTTTAACAGTATTTACACGTAAAATAAGACACTTTCAGGCTAAATACATTGAAAAAGTGCTATTTTTCACAATTTTAACAGTATTTACACGTAAAATAAGACACTTTCAGGCTAAATTCATTGAAAAAGTGCTATTTTTCACAATTTTAACAGTATTTACACGTAAAATAAGACACTTTCAGGCTAAATACATTGAAAAAGTGCTATTTTTCACAATTTTAACAGTATTTACACGTAAAATAAGACACTTTCAGGCTAAATACATTGAAAAAGTGCTATTTTTCACAATTTTAACAGTATTTACACGTAAAATAAGACACTTTCAGGCTAATTACATTGAAAAGTGCTATTTTTCACAATTTTAACAGTATTTACACGTAAAATAAGACACTTTCAGGCTAAATTCATTGAAAAAGTGCTATTTTTCACAATTTTAACAGTATTTACACGTAAAATAAGACACTTTCAGGCTAAATACATTTAAAAAGTGCTATTTTTCGCAATTTTAACAGTATTTACACGTAAAATAAGACACTTTCAGGCTAATTTCATAGGAAAAGTGCTATTTTTCACAATTTTAACAGTATTTACACGTAAAATAAGACACTTTCAGGCTAATTACATTGAAAAAGTGCTATTTTTTAAACAATTTTAACAGTATTTACACGTAAAATAAGACACTTTCAGGCTAAATACATTGAAAAGTGCTATTTTTCACAATTTTAACAGTATTTACACGTAAAATAAGACACTTTCAGGCTAAATTCATTGAAAAAGTGCTATTTTTCACAATTTTAACAGTATTTACACGTAAAATAAGACACTTTCAGCTAAATACATTGAAAAAGTGCTATTTTTCACAATTTAACAGTATTTACACGTAAAATAAGACACTTTCAGGCTAAATCACATTGGAAAGTGCTATTTTTCAACAATTTTAACAGTATTACACGTAAAATAAGACACTTTCAGGCTAAATACATTGAAAAAGTGCTATTTTTCACAATTTTAACAGTATTTACACGTAAAATAAGACACTTTCAGGCTAAATTCATTGGAAAAGTGCTATTTTCACAATTTTAACAGTATTTACACGTAAAATAAGACACTTTCAGGCTAAATACATTGAAAAAGTGCTATTTTTCACAATTTTAACAGTATTTACACGTAAAATAAGACACTTTCAGGCTAAATTCATTGAAAAAGTGCTATTTTTTCACAATTTTAACAGTATTTACACGTAAAATAAGACACTTTCAGGCTAAATTTCATTGAAAAGTGCTATTTTTTCACAATTTTAACAGTATTTACACGTAAAATAAGACACTTTCAGGCTAATTCATTGAAAAAGTGCTATTTTTCACAATTTTAACAGTATTTACACGTAAAATAAGACACTTTCAGGCTAATTCATTGAAAAAGTGCTATTTTTCACAATTTTAACAGTATTTACACGTAAAATAAGACACTTTCAGGCTAAATACATTGAAAAAGTGCTATTTTTTCACAATTTTAACAGTATTTACACGTAAAATAAGACACTTTCAGGCTAATTCATTGAAAAGTGCTATTTTTCACAATTTTAACAGTATTTACACGTAAAATAAGACACTTTCAGGCTAAATTTCATTGAAAAAGTGCTATTTTTCACAATTTTAACAGTATTTACACGTAAAAATAAGACACTTTCAGGCTAATTCATTGAAAAAGTGCTATTTTTCCACAATTTTACAGTATTTACACGTAAAATAAGACACTTTCAGGCTAAATACATTGAAAAAGTGCTATTTTTTCACAATTTTTACAGTATTTACACGTAAAATAAGACACTTTCAGGCTAATTCAATTGAAAAGTGCTATTTTTCACAATTTTACAGTATTTACACGTAAAATAAGACACTTTCAGGCTAAATCATTGAAAAAGTGCTATTTTTCACAATTTTAACAGTATTTACACGTAAAATAAGACACTTTCAGGCTAAATACATTGAAAAAGTGCTTTTTTTCACAATTTAACAGTATTTACACGTAAATAAGACACTTTCAGGCTAATACATTGAAAAAGTGCTATTTTTCACAATTTTAACAGTATTTACACGTAAAATAAGACACTTTCAGGCTAAATTCATTGAAAAAGTGCTATTTTTCACAATTTTAACAGTATTTACACGTAAAATAAGACACTTTCAGGCTAAATTCATTGAAAAAGTGCTATTTTTCACAATTTTAACAGTATTTACACGTAAAATAAGACACTTTCAGGCTAATTCATTGAAAAAGTGCTATTTTTCACAATTTTAACAGTATTTACACGTAAAATAAGACACTTTCAGGCTAAATTCATTGAAAAAGTGCTATTTTTCACAATTTTAACAGTATTTACACGTAAAATAAGACACTTTCAGGCTAAATTACATTGAAAAAGTGCTATTTTTCACAATTTTAACAGTATTTACACGTAAAATAAGACACTTTCAGGCTAAATTCATTGAAAAAGTGCTATTTTTCACAATTTTAACAGTATTTACACGTAAAATAAGACACTTTCAGGCTAATTCATTGAAAAAGTGCTATTTTTCACAATTTTAACAGTATTTACACGTAAAATAAGACACTTTCAGGCTAAATACATTGAAAAGTGCTATTTTTTCACAATTTTAACAGTATTACACGTAAATAAGACACTTTCAGGCTAAATTCATTGAAAAAGTGCTATTTTTCACAATTTTAACAGTATTTACACGTAAAATAAGACACTTTCAGGCTAAATTCATTGAAAAAGTGCTATTTTTAACAATTTTAACAGTATTTACACGTAAAATAAGACACTTTCAGGCTAAATACATTGAAAAAGTGCTATTTTTCACAATTTTAACAGTATTTACACGTAAAATAAGACACTTTCAGGCTAAATTCATTGAAAAAGTGCTATTTTTCACAATTTTAACAGTATTTACACGTAAAATAAGACACTTTCAGGCTAAATTCATTGGAAAAGTGCTATTTTTCACAATTTTAACAGTATTTACACGTAAAATAAGACACTTTCAGGCTAAATACATTGAAAAAGTGCTATTTTTCACAATTTTAACAGTATTACACGTAAAATAAGACACTTTCAGGCTAAATACATTGAAAAGTGCTATTTTTCACAATTTTAACAGTATTACACGTAAAATAAGACACTTTCAGGCTAAATACATTGAAAAGTGCTATTTTTCACAATTTTAACAGTATTTACACGTAAAATAAGACACTTTCAGGCTAAATACATTGAAAAAGTGCTATTTTTCACAATTTTACAGTATTTACACGTAAAATAAGACACTTTCAGGCTAAATACATTGAAAAAGTGCTATTTTTCACATTTTAACAGTATTTACACGTAAAATAAGACACTTTCAGGCTAAATACATTGAAAAGTGCTATTTTTCACAATTTAAACAGTATTTACACGTAAAATAAGACACTTTCAGGCTAAATACATTGAAAAAGTGCTATTTTTAACAATTTTAACAGTATTTACACGTAAAATAAGACACTTTCAGGCTAAATACATTGAAAAAGTGCTATTTTTCACAATTTTTAACAGTATTTACACGTAAAATAAGACACTTTCAGGCTAATTTCATTGAAAAAGTGCTATTTTTAACAATTTTAACAGTATTTACACGTAAAATAAGACACTTTCAGGCTTAACATTTGCATAAAAGTGCTATTTTTCACAATTTTAACAGTATTTACACGTAAAAATAAGACACTTTCAGGCTAAATACATTGAAAAGTGCTATTTTTCACAATTTTAACAGTATTTACACGTAAAATAAGACACTTTCAGGCTAAATACATTGAAAAAGTGCTATTTTTCCAATTTTAACAGTATTTACACGTAAAAATAAGACACTTTCAGGCTAAATTACATTGAAAAAGTGCTATTTTTCACAATTTTAACAGTATTTACACGTAAAATAAGACACTTTCAGGCTAATACATTGAAAAAGTGCTATTTTTCACAATTTTAACAGTATTACACGTAAAATAAGACACTTTCAGGCTAAATTACATTGAAAAGTGCTATTTTTCACAATTTTAACAGTATTTACACGTAAAATAAGACACTTTCAGGCTAATACATTGGAAAAAGTGCTATTTTCACAATTTTAACAGTATTTACACGTAAAATAAGACACTTTCAGGCTAATACATTGAAAAAGTGCTATTTTTCACAATTTTAACAGTATTTACACGTAAAATAAGACACTTTCAGGCTAAATAACATTGAAAAAGTGCTATTTTTCACAATTTTAACAGTATTTACACGTAAAATAAGACACTTTCAGGCTAATTTCATTGAAAAAGTGCTATTTTTCACAATTTTAACAGTATTTACACGTAAATAAGACACTTTCAGGCTAAATTCATTGAAAAAGTGCTATTTTTCACAATTTTAACAGTATTTACACGTAAAATAAGACACTTTCAGGCTAATTACATTGAAAAAGTGCTATTTTTCACAATTTTAACAGTATTTACACGTAAAATAAGACACTTTCAGGCTAATTCATTGAAAAAGTGCTATTTTTCACAATTTTAACAGTATTTACACGTAAAATAAGACACTTTCAGGCTAAATACATTGAAAAAGTGCTATTTTTCACAATTTTAACAGTATTTACACGTAAAATAAGACACTTTCAGGCTAAATACATTGAAAAAGTGCTATTTTTCACAATTTTAACAGTATTTACACGTAAAATAAGACACTTTCAGGCTAAATTACATTGAAAAAGTGCTATTTTTCACAATTTTAACAGTATTTACACGTAAAATAAGACACTTTCAGGCTAATTACATTGAAAAAGTGCTATTTTTCACAATTTTAACAGTATTTACACGTAAAATAAGACACTTTCAGGCTAAATACATTGAAAAAGTGCTATTTTTCACAATTTTAACAGTATTTACACGTAAAATAAGACACTTTCAGGCTAAATTACATTGAAAAAGTGCTATTTTTCACAATTTTAACAGTATTTACACGTAAAATAAGACACTTTCAGGCTAAATTACATTGAAAAAGTGCTATTTTTCACAATTTTAACAGTATTTACACGTAAAATAAGACACTTTCAGGCTAAATTACATTGAAAAAGTGCTATTTTTCACAATTTTAACAGTATTTACACGTAAAATAAGACACTTTCAGGCTAAATACATTGAAAAAGTGCTATTTTTCACAATTTAACAGTATTTACACGTAAAATAAGACACTTTCAGGCTAAATACATTGAAAAAGTGCTATTTTTTCACAATTTTAACAGTATTTACACGTAAAATAAGACACTTTCAGGCTAATACATTGAAAAAGTGCTATTTTTCACAATTTTAACAGTATTTACACGTAAAATAAGACACTTTCAGGCTAAATACATTGAAAAAGTGCTATTTTTCACAATTTTAACAGTATTTACACGTAAAATAAGACACTTTCAGGCTAAATACATTGAAAAAGTGCTATTTTTCACAATTTTAACAGTATTTACACGTAAAATAAGACACTTTCAGGCTAAATTACATTGAAAAAGTGCTATTTTTTCACAATTTTAACAGTATTTACACGTAAAATAAGACACTTTCAGGCTAAATACATTGAAAAAAGTGCTATTTTTCACAATTTTAACAGTATTTACACGTAAAATAAGACACTTTCAGGCTAAATACATTGAAAAAGTGCTATTTTTAACAATTTTAACAGTATTTACACGTAAAATAAGACACTTTCAGGCTAAATACATTGAAAAAGTGCTATTTTTCAACAATTTTAACAGTATTTACACGTAAAATAAGACACTTTCAGGCTAAATTCATTGAAAAAGTGCTATTTTTCACAATTTTAACAGTATTTACACGTAAAATAAGACACTTTCAGGCTAAATTCATTGAAAAAGTGCTATTTTTCAACAATTTTAACAGTATTTACACGTAAAATAAGACACTTTCAGGCTAAATACATTGAAAAAGTGCTATTTTTCACAATTTAAACAGTATTTACACGTAAATAAGACACTTTCAGGCTAATTACATTGAAAAAGTGCTATTTTTTCACAATTTTAACAGTATTTACACGTAAAATAAAGACACTTTCAGGCTAATTTCAATTGGAAAAAGTGCTATTTTTCACAATTTTAACAGTATTTACACGTAAAATAAGACACTTTCAGGCTAATACATTGAAAAAGTGCTATTTTTCACAATTTTAACAGTATTTTACACGTAAAATAAGACACTTTCAGGCTAATACATTGAAAAAGTGCTATTTTTCACAATTTTAACAGTATTTACACGTAAAATAAGACACTTTCAGGCTAATACATTGAAAAAGTGCTATTTTTCACAATTTTAACAGTATTTACACGTAAAATAAGACACTTTCAGGCTAAATACATTGAAAAGTGCTATTTTTACAATTTTAACAGTATTTACACGTAAAATAAGACACTTTCAGGCTAAATACATTGAAAAAGTGCTATTTTTCACAATTTTAACAGTATTTACACGTAAAATAAGACACTTTCAGGCTAAATACATTGAAAAAGTGCTATTTTTCAACAATTTTAAACAGTATTACACGTAAAATAAGACACTTTCAGGCTAAATACATTGAAAAAGTGCTATTTTTCACAATTTTAACAGTATTTACACGTAAAATAAGACACTTTCAGGCTAAATACATTGAAAAAGTGCTATTTTTCACAATTTTAACAGTATTTACACGTAAAATAAGACACTTTCAGGCTAAATACATTGAAAAGTGCTATTTTTCACAATTTTAACAGTATTTACACGTAAAATAAGACACTTTCAGGCTAAATACATTGAAAAAGTGCTATTTTTCACAATTTTAACAGTATTTACACGTAAAATAAGACACTTTCAGGCTAAATACATTGGAAAAAGTGCTATTTTTCAACAATTTTAACAGTATTTACACGTAAAATAAGACACTTTCAGGCTAAATACATTGAAAAAGTGCTATTTTTCACAATTTTAACAGTATTTACACGTAAAATAAGACACTTTCAGGCTAAATACATTGAAAAAGTGCTATTTTTCACAATTTTAACAGTAATTTACACGTAAAATAAGACACTTTCCAGGCTAAATACATTGAAAAAGTGCTATTTTTTCACAATTTTAACAGTATTTACACGTAAAATAAGACACTTTCAGGCTAAATACATTGAAAAGTGCTATTTTTCACAATTTTAACAAGTATTTACACGTAAAATAAGACACTTTCAGGCTAAATTCATTGAAAAAGTGCTATTTTTCACAATTTTAACAGTATTTACACGTAAAATAAGACACTTTCAGGCTAATTCATTGAAAAGTGCTATTTTTCACAATTTTAACAGTATTTACACGTAAAATAAGACACTTTCAGGCTAATACATTGAAAAAGTGCTATTTTTCACAATTTTAACAGTATTTACACGTAAAATAAGACACTTTCAGGCTAATTTCATTGAAAAAGTGCTATTTTTCACAATTTTAACAGTATTTACACGTAAAATAAGACACTTTCAGGCTAATTTCATTGAAAAAGTGCTATTTTTCACAATTTTAACAGTATTTACACGTAAAATAAGACACTTTCAGGCTAAATACATTGAAAAAGTGCTATTTTTCACAATTTTAACAGTATTTACACGTAAAATAAGACACTTTCAGGCTAAATACATTGAAAAAGTGCTATTTTTCTCAATTTTAACAATATATACACGTAAAATAAGACACTTTCAGGCTAAATTCATTGTAAAAGTGCTATTTTTTACAATTTTAACAGTATTTACACGTAAAATAAGACACTTTCAGGCTAAATACATTGAAAAGTGCTATTTTTCACAATTTTAACAGTATTTCACGTAAAATAAGACACTTTCAGGCTAAATACATTGAAAAAGTGCTATTTTTCACAATTTTAACAGTATTTACACGTAAAATAAGACACTTTCAGGCTAAATTTCATTTGAAAGTGCTATTTTTCACAATTTTAACAGTATTTACACGTAAATAAGACACTTTCAGGCTAATTTCATTGTAAAAGTGCTATTTTTCACAATTTTAACAGTATTTACACGTAAATAAGACACTTCAGGCTAAATACATTGAAAAGTGCTATTTTTCTCAATTTTAACAGTATTTACACGTAAAATAAGACACTTTCAGGCTAAATACATTGAAAAAGTGCTATTTTTCACAATTTTATAAGTATTTACACGTAAAATAAGACACTTTCAGGCTAAATTCATTGAAAAAGTGCTATTTTTCACAATTTTAACAGTATTTACACGTAAAATAAGACACTTTCAGGCTAAATACATTGAAAAGTGCTATTTTTCACAATTTTAACAGTATTTACACGTAAAATAAGACACTTTCAGGCTAATTCATTGAAAAGTGCTATTTTTCACAATTTTAACAGTATTTACACGTAAAATAAGACACTTTCAGGCTAAATACATTGAAAAGTGCTATTTTTCACAATTTTAACAGTATTTACACGTAAAATAAGACACTTTCAGGCTAATTTCATTGAAAAAGTGCTATTTTTCACAATTTTAACAGTATTTACACGTAAAATAAGACACTTTCAGGCTAAATACATTGAAAAAGTGCTATTTTTCACAATTTTAACAGTATTTACACGTAAAATAAGACACTTTCAGGCTAATACATTGAAAAGTGCTATTTTTCACAATTTTAACAGTATTTACACGTAAAATAAGACACTTTCAGGCTAAATACATTGAAAAAGTGCTATTTTTCACAATTTTAACAGTATTTACACGTAAAATAAGACACTTTCAGGCTAATACATTGAAAAAGTGCTATTTTTCACAATTTTAACAGTATTTACACGTAAAATAAGACACTTTCAGGCTAATTCATTGAAAAAGTGCTATTTTTCACAATTTTAACAGTATTTACACGTAAAATAAGACACTTTCAGGCTAATTCATTGAAAAAGTGCTATTTTTCACAATTTTAACAGTATTTACACGTAAAATAAGACACTTTCAGGCTAATTCATTGAAAAAGTGCTATTTTTCACAATTTTACAGTATTTACACGTAAAATAAGACACTTTCAGGCTAAATTCATTGAAAAAGTGCTATTTTTCAACAATTTTAACAGTATTTACACGTAAAATAAGACACTTTCAGGCTAAATTCATTGAAAAAGTGCTATTTTTCACAATTTTAACAGTATTTACACGTAAAATAAGACACTTTCAGGCTAAATACATTGAAAAAGTGCTATTTTTCAACAATTTTAACAGTATTTACACGTAAAATAAGACACTTTCAGGCTAAATACATTGAAAAAGTGCTATTTTTCACAATTTTAACAGTATTTACACGTAAAATAAGACACTTTCAGGCTAAATACATTGAAAAAGTGCTATTTTTCAACAATTTTAACAGTATTTACACGTAAAATAAGACACTTTCAGGCTAAATACATTGAAAAAGTGCTATTTTTCACAATTTTAACAGTATTTACACGTAAAATAAGACACTTTCAGGCTAATTCATTGAAAAAGTGCTATTTTTCACAATTTTAACAGTATTTACACGTAAAATAAGACACTTTCAGGCTAAATACATTGAAAAAGTGCTATTTTTCACAATTTTAACAGTATTTACACGTAAAATAAGACACTTTCAGGCTAATTCATTGAAAAAGTGCTATTTTTCACAATTTTAACAGTATTTACACGTAAAATAAGACACTTTCAGGCTAAATTCATTGGAAAAAGTGCTATTTTTCACAATTTTAACAGTATTTACACGTAAAATAAGACACTTTCAGGCTAAATTCATTGAAAAAGTGCTATTTTTCACAATTTTAACAGTATTTACACGTAAAATAAGACACTTTCAGGCTAAATACATTGAAAAAGTGCTATTTTTCACAATTTTAACAGTATTTACACGTAAAATAAGACACTTTCAGGCTAAATTACATTGAAAAAGTGCTATTTTTCACAATTTTAACAGTATTTACACGTAAAATAAGACACTTTCAGGCTAAATACATTGAAAAAGTGCTATTTTTCACAATTTTAACAGTATTTACACGTAAAATAAGACACTTTCAGGCTAATTTCATTGGAAAAAGTGCTATTTTTCACAATTTTAACAGTATTTACACGTAAAATAAGACACTTTCAGGCTAAATTCATTGAAAAAGTGCTATTTTTCACAATTTTAACAGTATTTACACGTAAAATAAGACACTTTCAGGCTAAATACATTGGAAAAGTGCTATTTTTCACAATTTTAACAGTATTTACACGTAAAATAAGACACTTTCAGGCTAAATACATTGAAAAAGTGCTATTTTTCACAATTTTAACAGTATTTACACGTAAAATAAGACACTTTCAGGCTAAATACATTGAAAAGTGCTATTTTTCACAATTTTAACAGTATTTACACGTAAAATAAGACACTTTCAGGCTAAATACATTGAAAAAGTGCTATTTTCACAATTTTAACAGTATTTACACGTAAAATAAGACACTTTCAGGCTAAATACATTGAAAAAGTGCTATTTTTCACAATTTTAACAGTATTTACACGTAAAAATAAGACACTTTCAGGCTAAATACATTGAAAAAGTGCTATTTTTCACAATTTTAACAGTATTTACACGTAAAATAAGACACTTTCAGGCTAAATACATTGAAAAAGTGCTATTTTTCACAATTTAACAGTATTTACACGTAAAATAAGACACTTTCAGGCTAAATACATTGAAAAGTGCTATTTTTTCACAATTTTAACAGTATTTACACGTAAAATAAGACACTTTCAGGCTAAATACATTGAAAAGTGCTATTTTTCACAATTTTAACAGTATTTACACGTAAAATAAGACACTTTCAGGCTAAATACATTGAAAAGTGCTATTTTTCACAATTTTAACAGTATTTACACGTAAAATAAGACACTTTCAGGCTAAATACATTGAAAAAGTGCTATTTTTCACAATTTAACAGTATTTACACGTAAAATAAGACACTTTCAGGCTAAATACATTGAAAAAGTGCTATTTTTCACAATTTTAACAGTATTTACACGTAAAATAAGACACTTTCAGGCTAAATACATTGAAAAAGTGCTATTTTTTCACAATTTTAACAGTATTTACACGTAAAATAAGACACTTTCAGGCTAAATACATTGAAAAAGTGCTATTTTTCACAATTTTAACAGTATTTACACGTAAAATAAGACACTTTCAGGCTAAATACATTGAAAAAGTGCTATTTTTCACAATTTTAACAGTATTTACACGTAAAATAAGACACTTTCAGGCTAATTACATTGAAAAGTGCTATTTTTCACAATTTAACAGTATTTACACGTAAAATAAGACACTTTCAGGCTAAATACATTGAAAAAGTGCTATTTTTCACAATTTAACAGTATTTACACGTAAAATAAGACACTTTCAGGCTAAATACATTGAAAAAGTGCTATTTTTCACAATTTTAACAGTATTTACACGTAAAATAAGACACTTTCAGCTAAATACATTGAAAAGTGCTATTTTTCACAATTTTAACAGTATTTACACGTAAAATAAGACACTTTCAGGCTAAATACATTGGAAAAGTGCTATTTTTCACAATTTTAACAGTATTTACACGTAAAATAAGACACTTTCAGGCTAAATACATTGAAAAAGTGCTATTTTTCACAATTTTAACAGTATTTACACGTAAAATAAGACACTTTCAGGCTAAATACATTGAAAAAGTGCTATTTTTCACAATTTTAACAGTATTTACACGTAAAATAAGACACTTTCAGGCTAAATACATTGAAAAAGTGCTATTTTTCACAATTTTACAGTATTTACACGTAAAATAAGACACTTTCAGGCTAAATTACATTGAAAAGTGCTATTTTTCACAATTTTAACAGTATTTACACGTAAAATAAGACACTTTCAGGCTAATTACATTGAAAAGTGCTATTTTTCACAATTTTAACAGTATTTACACGTAAAATAAGACACTTTCAGGCTAAATACATTGAAAAAGTGCTATTTTTCACAATTTTAACAGTATTTACACGTAAAATAAGACACTTTCAGGCTAAATACATTGAAAAAGTGCTATTTTTCACAATTTTAACAGTATTTACACGTAAAATAAGACACTTTCAGGCTAAATACATTGAAAAAGTGCTATTTTTCACAATTTTAACAGTATTTACACGTAAAATAAGACACTTTCAGGCTAAATACATTGAAAAAGTGCTATTTTTCACAATTTTAACAGTATTTACACGTAAAATAAGACACTTTCAGGCTAAATTCATTGAAAAAGTGCTATTTTTCACAATTTTAACAGTATTTACACGTAAAATAAGACACTTTCAGGCTAAATACATTGAAAAAGTGCTATTTTTCACAATTTTAACAGTATTTACACGTAAAATAAGACACTTTCAGGCTAATACATTGAAAAAGTGCTATTTTTCACAATTTTAACAGTATTTACACGTAAAATAAGACACTTTCAGGCTAAATACATTGAAAAAGTGCTATTTTTCACAATTTTAACAGTATTTACACGTAAAATAAGACACTTTCAGGCTAAATACATTGAAAAAGTGCTATTTTTCACAATTTTAACAGTATTTACACGTAAAATAAGACACTTTCAGGCTAAATACATTGAAAAGTGCTATTTTTCACAATTTTAACAGTATTTACACGTAAAATAAGACACTTTCAGGCTAAATACATTGAAAAAGTGCTATTTTTCACAATTTTAACAGTATTTACACGTAAAATAAGACACTTTCAGGCTAAATACATTGAAAAAGTGCTATTTTTCACAATTTTAACAGTATTTACACGTAAAATAAGACACTTTCAGGCTAATACATTGAAAAGTGCTATTTTTCACAATTTTAACAGTATTTACACGTTAAATAAGACACTTTCAGGCTAATTCCATTGAAAAAGTGCTATTTTTCACAATTTTAACAGTATTTACACGTAAAATAAGACACTTTCAGGCTAAATACATTGAAAAAGTGCTATTTTTCACAATTTTAACAGTATTTACACGTAAAATAAGACACTTTCAGGCTAAATACATTGAAAAGTGCTATTTTTCACAATTTAACAGTATTTACACGTAAAATAAGACACTTTCAGGCTAAATACATTGAAAAAGTGCTATTTTTCACAATTTTAACAGTATTTACACGTAAAATAAGACACTTTCAGGCTAAATTCATTGAAAAAGTGCTATTTTTCACAATTTTAACAGTATTTACACGTAAAATAAGACACTTTCAGGCTAAATACATTGAAAAAGTGCTATTTTTCACAATTTAACAGTATTTACACGTAAAATAAGACACTTTCTGGCTTAATTCATTGCAAAAGTGCTATTTTTCACAATTTTAACAGTATTTACACGTAAATAAGACACTTTCAGGCTAAATACATTGAAAAAGTGCTATTTTTCACAATTTTAACAGTATTTACACGTAAAATAAGACACTTTCAGGCTAAATACATTGAAAAAGTGCTATTTTTCACAATTTTAACAGTATTTACACGTAAAATAAGACACTTTCAGGCTAAATACATTGAAAAGTGCTATTTTTCACAATTTTAACAGTATTTACACGTAAAATAAGACACTTTCAGGCTAAATTCATTGAAAAGTGCTATTTTTCACAATTTAACAGTATTTACACGTAAAATAAGACACTTTCAGGCTAAATACATTGAAAAGTGCTATTTTTCACAATTTTAACAGTATTTACACGTAAAATAAGACACTTTCAGGCTAAATTACATTGGAAAAGTGCTATTTTTCACAATTTAAACAGTATTTACACGTAAAATAAGACACTTTCAGGCTAAATACATTGGAAAAGTGCTATTTTTCACAATTTTAACAGTATTTACACGTAAAATAAGACACTTTCAGGCTAAATACATTGGAAAAAGTGCTATTTTTCACAATTTTAACAGTATTTACACGTAAAATAAGACACTTTCAGGCTAAATACATTGAAAAAGTGCTATTTTTCACAATTTTAAACAGTATTTACACGTAAAATAAGACACTTTCAGGCTAATTACATTGAAAAAGTGCTATTTTTCACAATTTTAACAGTATTTACACGTAAAATAAGACACTTTCAGGCTAAATACATTGAAAAAGTGCTATTTTTCACAATTTTAACAGTATTTACACGTAAAATAAGACACTTTCAGGCTAAATACATTGAAAAAGTGCTATTTTTCACAATTTTAACAGTATTTACACGTAAAATAAGACACTTTCAGGCTAAATACATTGAAAAAGTGCTATTTTTCACAATTTTAACAGTATTTACACGTAAAATAAGACACTTTCAGGCTAAATACATTGAAAAAGTGCTATTTTTCACAATTTTAACAGTATTTACACGTAAAATAAGACACTTTCAGGCTAAATACATTGAAAAAGTGCTATTTTTCACAATTTTAACAGTATTTACACGTAAAATAAGACACTTTCAGGCTAAATACATTGAAAAAGTGCTATTTTTCACAATTTTAACAGTATTTACACGTAAAATAAGACACTTTCAGGCTAAATACATTGAAAAAGTGCTATTTTTCACAATTTTAACAGTATTTACACGTAAAATAAGACACTTTCAGGCTAAATACATTGAAAAAGTGCTATTTTTCACAATTTTAACAGTATTTACACGTAAAATAAGACACTTTCAGGCTAAATACATTGAAAAAGTGCTATTTTTCACAATTTTAACAGTATTTACACGTAAAATAAGACACTTTCAGGCTAAATACATTGAAAAGTGCTATTTTTCACAATTTTAACAGTATTTACACGTAAAATAAGACACTTTCAGGCTAAATACATTGAAAAAGTGCTATTTTTCACAATTTTTAAACAGTATTTACACGTAAAATAAGACACTTTCAGGCTAAATACATTGAAAAAGTGCTATTTTTCACAATTTTAACAGTATTTACACGTAAAATAAGACACTTTCAGGCTAAATACATTGAAAAAGTGCTATTTTTCACAATTTTAACAGTATTTACACGTAAAATAAGACACTTTCAGGCTAAATACATTGAAAAGTGCTATTTTTCACAATTTAACAGTATTTACACGTAAAATAAGACACTTTCAGGCTAATACATTGAAAAGTGCTATTTTTCACAATTTTAACAGTATTTACACGTAAAATAAGACACTTTCAGGCTAAATACATTGAAAAAGTGCTATTTTTCACAATTTTAACAGTATTTACACGTAAAATAAGACACTTTCAGGCTAAATACATTGAAAAAGTGCTATTTTTCACAATTTTAACAGTATTTACACGTAAAATAAGACACTTTCAGGCTAAATACATTGAAAAAGTGCTATTTTTCACAATTTTAACAGTATTTACACGTAAAATAAGACACTTTCAGGCTAAATACATTGAAAAGTGCTATTTTTCACAATTTTAACAGTATTTACACGTAAAATAAGACACTTTCAGGCTAAATACATTGAAAAAGTGCTATTTTTCACAATTTTAACAGTATTTACACGTAAAATAAGACACTTTCAGGCTAAATACATTGAAAAAGTGCTATTTTCACAATTTTAACAGTATTTACACGTAAAATAAGACACTTTCAGGCTAAATACATTGAAAAGTGCTATTTTTCACAATTTTAACAGTATTTACACGTAAAATAAGACACTTTCAGGCTAAATACATTGAAAAAGTGCTATTTTTCACAATTTTAACAGTATTTACACGTAAAATAAGACACTTTCAGGCTAAATACATTGAAAAAGTGCTATTTTTCACAATTTTAACAGTATTTACACGTAAAATAAGACACTTTCAGGCTAAATACATTGAAAAAGTGCTATTTTTCACAATTTTAACAGTATTTACACGTAAAATAAGACACTTTCAGGCTAAATACATTGAAAAAGTGCTATTTTTCACAATTTTAACAGTATTTACACGTAAAATAAGACACTTTCAGGCTAAATACATTGAAAAAGTGCTATTTTTCACAATTTAACAGTATTTACACGTAAAATAAGACACTTTCAGGCTAAATACATTGAAAAAGTGCTATTTTTCACAATTTAACAGTATTTACACGTAAAATAAGACACTTCAGGCTAAATACATTGAAAAAGTGCTATTTTTCACAATTTTAACAGTATTTACACGTAAAATAAGACACTTTCAGGCTAATACATTGAAAAAGTGCTATTTTTCACAATTTTAACAGTATTTACACGTAAAATAAGACACTTTCAGGCTAAATACATTGAAAAAGTGCTATTTTTCACAATTTTAACAGTATTTACACGTAAAATAAGACACTTTCAGGCTAAATACATTGAAAAGTGCTATTTTTCACAATTTTAACAGTATTTACACGTAAAATAAGACACTTTCAGGCTAAATACATTGAAAAAGTGCTATTTTTCACAATTTTAACAGTATTTACACGTAAAATAAGACACTTTCAGGCTAATACATTGAAAAAGTGCTATTTTTCACAATTTTAACAGTATTTACACGTAAAATAAGACACTTTCAGGCTAAATACATTGAAAAAGTGCTATTTTTCACAATTTTAACAGTATTTACACGTAAAATAAGACACTTTCAGGCTAAATACATTGAAAAAGTGCTATTTTTCACAATTTTAAACAGTATTTCCACGTAAAATAAGACACTTTCAGGCTAAATACATTGAAAAAGTGCTATTTTTCACAATTTTAACAGTATTTACACGTAAAATAAGACACTTTCAGGCTAAATACATTGAAAAAGTGCTATTTTTCACAATTTTAACAGTATTTACACGTAAAATAAGACACTTTCAGGCTAAATACATTGAAAAAGTGCTATTTTTCACAATTTAACAGTATTACACGTAAAATAAGACACTTTCAGGCTAAATACATTGGAAAAGTGCTATTTTTCACAATTTTAACAGTATTTACACGTAAAATAAGACACTTTCAGGCTAAATACATTGGAAAAGTGCTATTTTTCACAATTTTAACAGTATTTACACGTAAAATAAGACACTTTCAGGCTAAATACATTGAAAAGTGCTATTTTTCACAATTTAACAGTATTTACACGTAAAATAAGACACTTTCAGGCTAAATACATTGAAAAAGTGCTATTTTTCACAATTTTAACAGTATTTACACGTAAAATAAGACACTTTCAGGCTAAATACATTGGAAAAAGTGCTATTTTTCACAATTTTAACAGTATTTACACGTAAAATAAGACACTTTCAGGCTAATACATTGAAAAAGTGCTATTTTTCAACAATTTTAACAGTATTTACACGTAAAATAAGACACTTTCAGGCTAAATACATTGAAAAAGTGCTATTTTTCACAATTTTAACAGTATTTACACGTAAAATAAGACACTTTCAGGCTAAATACATTGAAAAAGTGCTATTTTTCACAATTTTAACAGTATTTACACGTAAAATAAGACACTTTCAGGCTAAATACATTGAAAAAGTGCTATTTTTCACAATTTTAACAGTATTTACACGTAAAATAAGACACTTTCAGGCTAAATACATTGAAAAAGTGCTATTTTTCACAATTTTAACAGTATTTACACGTAAAATAAGACACTTTCAGGCTAATACATTGAAAAAGTGCTATTTTTCACAATTTAACAGTATTTACACGTAAAATAAGACACTTTCAGGCTAAATACATTGAAAAAGTGCTATTTTTCACAATTTTAACAGTATTTACACGTAAAATAAGACACTTTCAGGCTAAATACATTGAAAAAGTGCTATTTTTCACAATTTTAACAGTATTTACACGTAAAATAAGACACTTTCAGGCTAAATACATTGAAAAAGTGCTATTTTTCACAATTTTAACAGTATTTACACGTAAAATAAGACACTTTCAGGCTAAATACATTGAAAAAGTGCTATTTTTCACAATTTTAACAGTATTTACACGTAAAATAAGACACTTTCAGGCTAAATACATTGAAAAAGTGCTATTTTTCACAATTTTAACAGTATTTACACGTAAAATAAGACACTTTCAGGCTAAATACATTGAAAAGTGCTATTTTTCACAATTTTAACAGTATTTACACGTAAAATAAGACACTTTCAGGCTAAATACATTGAAAAAGTGCTATTTTCACAATTTTAACAGTATTTACACGTAAAATAAGACACTTTCAGGCTAAATACATTGAAAAAGTGCTATTTTCACAATTTTAACAGTATTTACACGTAAAATAAGACACTTTCAGGCTAAATACATTGAAAAAGTGCTATTTTCACAATTTAACAGTATTTACACGTAAAATAAGACACTTTCAGGCTAAATACATTGAAAAGTGCTATTTTTCACAATTTAACAGTATTTACACGTAAAATAAGACACTTTCAGGCTAAATACATTGAAAAAGTGCTATTTTTCACAATTTTAACAGTATTACACGTAAAATAAGACACTTTCAGGCTAAATACATTGAAAAAGTGCTATTTTTCACAATTTAACAGTATTTACACGTAAAATAAGACACTTTCAGGCTAAATACATTGAAAAAGTGCTATTTTTCACAATTTTAACAGTATTTACACGTAAAATAAGACACTTTCAGGCTAAATACATTGAAAAGTGCTATTTTTCACAATTTTAACAGTATTTACACGTAAAATAAGACACTTTCAGGCTAAATACATTGAAAAAGTGCTATTTTTCACAATTTTAACAGTATTTACACGTAAAATAAGACACTTTCAGGCTAAATACATTGAAAAGTGCTATTTTTCACAATTTTAACAGTATTTACACGTAAAATAAGACACTTTCAGGCTAAATACATTGAAAAAGTGCTATTTTCACAATTTTAACAGTATTTACACGTAAAATAAGACACTTTCAGGCTAAATACATTGAAAAAGTGCTATTTTTCACAATTTTAACAGTATTTACACGTAAAATAAGACACTTTCAGGCTAAATACATTGAAAAAGTGCTATTTTTCACAATTTAACAGTATTTACACGTAAAATAAGACACTTTCAGGCTAAATACATTGAAAAAGTGCTATTTTTCACAATTTTAACAGTATTTACACGTAAAATAAGACACTTTCAGGCTAAATACATTGAAAAAGTGCTATTTTTCACAATTTTAACAGTATTTACACGTAAAATAAGACACTTTCAGGCTAAATACATTGAAAAAGTGCTATTTTTCACAATTTTAACAGTATTTACACGTAAAATAAGACACTTTCAGGCTAAATTACATTGAAAAAGTGCTATTTTTCACAATTTTAACAGTATTTACACGTAAAATAAGACACTTTCAGGCTAAATACATTGAAAAAGTGCTATTTTTCACAATTTAAACAGTATTTACACGTAAAATAAGACACTTTCAGGCTAAATACATTGAAAAAGTGCTATTTTTCACAATTTTAACAGTATTTACACGTAAAATAAGACACTTTCAGGCTAAATACATTGAAAAAGTGCTATTTTTCACAATTTTAACAGTATTTACACGTAAAATAAGACACTTTCAGGCTAAATACATTGGAAAAGTGCTATTTTTCACAATTTTAACAGTATTTACACGTAAAATAAGACACTTTCAGGCTAAATACATTGAAAAAGTGCTATTTTTCACAATTTTAACAGTATTTACACGTAAAATAAGACACTTTCAGGCTAAATACATTGAAAAAGTGCTATTTTTCACAATTTTAACAGTATTAACACGTAAAATAGAACACTTTCAGGCTAAATACATTGAAAAAGTGCTATTTTTCACAATTTTAACAGTATTTACACGTAAAATAAGACACTTTCAGGTCTAAATACATTGGAAAAATGCTATTTTTTAACAATCTTTAACAGTATTTACACGTAAAATAAGACACTTTCAGGCTAAATACATTGAAAAGTTGCTATTTTTTCACAATTTTAACAGTATTTACACGTAAATAAGACACTTTCAGGCTAAATTCATTGGAAAAGTGCTATTTTTAACAATTTTCACAGTATTTACACGTAAAATAAGACACTTTTCAGGCTAAATTCATTGGAAAAAGTGCTATTTTTTCACAATTTTAACAGTATTTACACCGTAAAATAAGACACTTCCAGGCTAAATACATTGAAAAAGTGCTATTTTCACAATTTTAACAGTATTTTACACGTAAAATAAGACACTTTCAGGCTAAATACATTGAAAAAGTGCTATTTTTCACAATTTCAACAGTATTTACACGTAAAATAAGACACTTTCAGGCTAAATACATTGAAAAAGTGCTATTTTTCACAATTTAACAAGTATTTACACGTAAAATAAGACACTTTCAGGCTAAATACATTGGAAAAAGTGCTATTTTTCACAATTTAACAGTATTTACACGTAAAATAAGACACTTTCAGGCTAAATACATTGAAAAAGTGCTATTTTTCACAATTTAACAGTATTTACACGTAAAATAAGAACACTTTCAGGCTAAATACATTGAAAAAGTGCTATTTTTCACAATTTTAACAGTATTTACACGTAAAATAAGACACTTTCAGGCTAAATACATTGAAAAAGTGCTATTTTTCACAATTTTAACAGTATTTACACGTAAAATAAGACACTTTCAGGCTAAATACATTGAAAAAGTGCTATTTTTCACAATTTCAACAGTATTTACACGTAAAATAAGACACTTTCAGGCTAAATACACTTTCAGGCTAAATACATTGGAAAAGTGCTATTTTTTCACAATTTTTAACAGTATTTACACGTAAAAATAAGACACTTTCAGGCTAAATTCATTGGAAAAGTGCTATTTTTCACAATTTGAACAGTATTATACACGTAAAAATAAGACACTTTCAGGCCTAATTACATTGAAAAAGTGCTATTTTTCACAATTTAAACAGTATTTACAACGTAAAATAAGACACTTTCAGGCTAAATTACATTGAAAAAGTGCTATTTTTTCACAAATGTTAAACAGTATTTACACGTAAAATAAGACACTTTCAGGCTAAATACATTGGAAAAGTGCTATTTTTCACAATTTTAACAGTATTTACACGTAAAATAAGACACTTTCAGGCTAAATACATTGAAAAGTGCTTATTTTTTCACAATTTTAACAGTATTTACACGTAAAATAAGACACTTTCAGGCTAAATTTCATTGAAAAAGTGCTATTTTTTTTCACAATTTTAAACAGTATTTACACGTAAAATAAGACACTTTCAGGCTAATTTCATTGAAAAGTGCTATTTTTCACAATTTAACAGTATTTACACGTAAAATAAGACACTTTCAGGCTAAATACATTGAAAAAGTGCTATTTTTCACAATTTTAACAGTATTTACACGTAAAATAAGACACTTTCAGGCTAAATACATTGAAAAAGTGCTATTTTTCACAATTTTAACAGTATTTACACGTAAAATAAGACACTTTCAGGCTAAATACATTGGAAAAGTGCTATTTTTCACAATTTTAACAGTATTTACACGTAAAATAAGACACTTTCAGGCTAAATACATTGGAAAAAGTGCTATTTTTCACAATTTTAACAGTATTTACACGTAAAATAAGACACTTTCAGGCTAAATACATTGAAAAGTGCTATTTTTCACAATTTTAAACAGTATTTACACGTAAAATAAGACACTTTCAGGCTAAATACATTGAAAAGTGCTATTTTTCACAATTTAACAGTATTTACACGTAAAATAAGACACTTTCAGGCTAATACATTGAAAAAGTGCTATTTTTCACAATTTTAACAGTATTTACACGTAAAATAAGACACTTTCAGGCTAATACATTGAAAAAGTGCTATTTTTCACAATTTTAACAGTATTTACACGTAAAATAAGACACTTTCAGGCTAAATACATTGAAAAAGTGCTATTTTTCACAATTTTAACAGTATTTACACGTAAAATAAGACACTTTCAGGCTAAATACATTGAAAAGTGCTATTTTTCACAATTTTAACAGTATTTACACGTAAAATAAGACACTTTCAGGCTAAATACATTGAAAAAGTGCTATTTTTCACAATTTTAACAGTATTTACACGTAAAATAAGACACTTTCAGGCTAAATACATTGAAAAAGTGCTATTTTTCACAATTTTAACAGTATTTACACGTAAAATAAGACACTTTCAGGCTAAATACATTGAAAAAGTGCTATTTTTCACAATTTTAACAGTATTTACACGTAAAATAAGACACTTTCAGGCTAAATTCATTGAAAAAGTGCTATTTTTCACAATTTTAACAGTATTTACACGTAAAATAAGACACTTTCAGGCTAAATACATTGAAAAAGTGCTATTTTTCACAATTTTAACAGTATTTACACGTAAAATAAGACACTTTCAGGCTAAATACATTGAAAAAGTGCTATTTTTCACAATTTTAACAGTATTTACACGTAAAATAAGACACTTTAGGCTAATACATTGAAAAAAGTGCTATTTTTCACAATTTTAACAGTATTTACACGTAAAATAAGACACTTTCAGGCTAAATACATTGAAAAAGTGCTATTTTTCACAATTTAACAGTATTTACACGTAAAATAAGACACTTTCAGGCTAAATACATTGAAAAAAGTGCTATTTTTCACAATTTAACAGTATTTACACGTAAAATAAGACACTTTCAGGCTAAATACATTGAAAAAGTGCTATTTTTCACAATTTTAACAGTATTTACACGTAAAATAAGACACTTTCAGGCTAAAATACATTGAAAAAAGTGCTATTTTCACAATTTTAACAGTATTTACACGTAAAAATAAGACACTTTCAGGCTAAATACATTGAAAAAGTGCTATTTTCACAATTTTAACAGTATTTACACGTAAAATAAGACACTTTCAGGCTAAATACATTGAAAAAGTGCTATTTTCACAATTTAACAGTATTTACACGTAAAATAAGACACTTTCAGGCTAAATACATTGAAAAAGTGCTATTTTTCACAATTTTAAACAGTATTTACACGTAAAATAAGACACTTTCAGGCTAAATACATTGAAAAAAGTGCTATTTTTCACAATTTAACAGTATTTACACGTAAAATAAGACACTTTCAGGCTAAATACATTGAAAAAGTGCTATTTTTCACAATTTTAACAGTATTTACACGTAAAATAAGACACTTTCAGGCTAAATACATTGGAAAAGTGCTATTTTTCACAATTTTAACAGTATTTACACGTAAAATAAGACACTTTCAGGCTAAATACATTGAAAAAGTGCTATTTTTCACAATTTTAACAGTATTTACACGTAAAATAAGACACTTTCAGGCTAATTTCATTGAAAAAGTGCTATTTTTCACAATTTAACAGTATTTACACGTAAAATAAGACACTTTCAGGCTAAATACATTGAAAAAGTGCTATTTTTCACAATTTTAACAGTATTTACACGTAAAATAAGACACTTTCAGGCTAAATACATTGAAAAAGTGCTATTTTTCACAATTTAACAGTATTTACACGTAAAATAAGACACTTTCAGGCTAATTACATTGAAAAAGTGCTATTTTTCACAATTTAACAGTATTTACACGTAAAATAAGACACTTTCAGGCTAAATACATTGAAAAAGTGCTATTTTTCACAATTTTAACAGTATTTACACGTAAAATAAGACACTTTCAGGCTAAATACATTGAAAAAGTGCTATTTTTCACAATTTAACAGTATTTACACGTAAATAAGACACTTTCAGGCTAAATACATTGAAAAAGTGCTATTTTTCACAATTTAACAGTATTTACACGTAAAATAAGACACTTTCAGGCTAAATACATTGAAAAAGTGCTATTTTTCACAATTTAAACAGTATTTACACGTAAAATAAGACCACTTTCAGGCTAAATACATTGAAAAAGTGCTATTTTTCACAATTTAACAAGTATTTACACGTAAAATAAGACACTTTTCAGGCTAAATACATTGAAAAAGTGCTATTTTTCACAATTTAACAGTATTTACACGTAAAATAAGACACTTTCAGGCTAAATACATTGAAAAAGTGCTATTTTTCACAATTTAACAGTATTTACACGTAAAATAAGACACTTTCAGGCTAAATACATTGAAAAAGTGCTATTTTTCACAATTTAACAGTATTTACACGTAAAATAAGACACTTTCAGGCTAATTACATTGAAAAAGTGCTATTTTTCACAATTTTAAACAGTATTTACACGTAAAATAAGACACTTTCAGGCTAAATACATTGAAAAAGTGCTATTTTTCACAATTTTAACAGTATTACACGTAAAATAAGACACTTTCAGGCTAAATACATTGAAAAAGTGCTATTTTTCACAATTTTAACAGTATTTACACGTAAAATAAGACACTTTCAGGCTAATTTCATTGGAAAAAGTGCTATTTTTCACAATTTAACAGTATTTACACGTAAATAAGACACTTTCAGGCTAAATACATTGAAAAAGTGCTATTTTTTCACAATTTAAACAGTAATTACACGTAAAATAAGACACTTTCAGGCTAAATACATTGAAAAATGCTATTTTTCACAATTTAACAGTATTTACACGTAAAATAAGACACTTTCAGGCTAAATACATTGGAAAAAGTGCTATTTTTCACAATTTAACAGTATTTACACGTAAAAATAAGACACTTTCAGGCTAATTACATTGAAAAGTGCTATTTTTCACAATTTTAAACAGTATTTACACGTAAAAATAAGACACTTTCAGGCTAAATACATTGAAAAAGTGCTATTTTTCACAATTTTAACAGTATTTACACGTAAAATAAGACACTTTCAGGCTAAATACATTGAAAAAGTGCTATTTTTCACAATTTAACAGTATTTACACGTAAAATAAGACACTTTCAGGCTAAATACATTGAAAAAGTGCTATTTTTCACAATTTAACAGTATTTACACGTAAAATAAGACACTTTCAGGCTAAATACATTGAAAAAGTGCTATTTTTCACAATTTTAACAGTATTTACACGTAAAATAAGACACTTTCAGGCTAAATACATTGAAAAAGTGCTATTTTTCACAATTTTAACAGTATTTACACGTAAAATAAGACACTTTCAGGCTAAATACATTGAAAAAGTGCTATTTTTAACAATTTTAACAGTATTTACACGTAAAATAAGACACTTTCAGGCTAAATACATTGAAAAAGTGCTATTTTTCACAATTTTAACAGTATTTACACGTAAAATAAGACACTTTCAGGCTAAATACATTGAAAAGTGCTATTTTTTCACAATTTAACAGTATTACACGTAAAATAAGACACTTTCAGGCTAAATACATTGAAAAAGTGCTATTTTTCACAATTTTAACAGTATTTACACGTAAAATAAGACACTTTCAGGCTAAATACATTGAAAAAGTGCTATTTTTCACAATTTAACAGTATTTACACGTAAAATAAGACACTTTCAGGCTAATTTCATTGAAAAAGTGCTATTTTTCACAATTTTAACAGTATTTACACGTAAAATAAGACACTTTCAGGCTAAATACATTGGAAAAAGTGCTATTTTTCACAATTTTAACAGTATTACACGTAAAATAAGACACTTCAGGCTAAATACATTGAAAAGTGCTATTTTTCACAATTTTAACAGTATTTACACGTAAAATAAGACACTTTCAGGCTAATTCATTGAAAAAGTGCTATTTTTCACAATTTTAACAGTATTACACGTAAAATAAGACACTTCAGGCTAAATACATTGAAAAAGTGCTATTTTTAACAATTTTAACAGTATTTACACGTAAAATAAGACACTTTCAGGCTAAATACATTGAAAAAGTGCTATTTTTCACAATTTTTAACAGTATTTACACGTAAAATAAGACACTTCAGGCTAAATACATTGAAAAAGTGCTATTTTTAACAATTTTAACAGTATTTACACGTAAAATAAGACACTTTCAGGCTAAATACATTGAAAAGTGCTATTTTTCACAATTTTAACAGTATTTACACGTAAAATAAGACACTTTCAGGCTAAATACATTGAAAAAGTGCTATTTTTCACAATTTTAACAGTATTTACACGTAAAATAAGACACTTTCAGGCTAAATACATTGAAAAAGTGCTATTTTTCACAATTTTAACAGTATTTACACGTAAAATAAGACACTTTCAGGCTAAATACATTGGAAAAGTGCTATTTTTCACAATTTTAACAGTATTTACACGTAAAATAAGACACTTTCAGGCTAATACATTGAAAAAGTGCTTTTTTCACAATTTTTAACAGTATTTACACGTAAAATAAGACACTTTCAGGCTAAATACATTGAAAAGTGCTATTTTCTACAATTTTAACAGTATTTACACGTAAATAAGACACTTTCAGGCTAAATACATTGAAAAAGTGCTATTTTTCACAATTTTAACAGTATTACACGTAAAATAAGACACTTTCAGGCTAAATACATTGAAAAAGTGCTATTTTTCACAATTTTAACAGTATTTACACGTAAAATAAGACACTTTCAGGCTAATTACATTGAAAAAGTGCTATTTTTCACAATTTTAACAGTATTTACACGTAAAATAAGACACTTTCAGGCTAAATACATTGGAAAAAGTGCTATTTTTTTAACAATTTAACAGTATTTACACGTAAAATAAGACACTTTCAGGCTAAATACATTGAAAAAGTGCTATTTTTCACAATTTTAACAGTATTTACACGTAAAATAAGAACACTACAGGCTAAATACATTGAAAAAGTGCTATTTTTAACAATTTAACAGTAATACACGTAAAATAAGACACTTACAGGCTAAATACATTGAAAAAGTGCTATTTTTAACAATTTTAACAGTAATAACACGTAAAATAAGACACTTACAGGCTAAATACATTGAAAAAGTGCTATTTTTAACAATTTTAACAGTATTTACACGTAAAATAAGACACTTTCAGGCTAATTACATTGAAAAAGTGCTATTTTTAACAATTTTAACAGTAATTACACGTAAAATAAGACACTTACAGGCTAAATACATTGAAAAAGTGCTATTTTTCTCAATTTTAACAGTAATAACACGTAAAATAAGACACTTACAGGCTAAATACATTGAAAAAGTGCTATTTTTAACAATTTTAACAGTATTTACACGTAAAATAAGACACTTTCAGGCTAAATACATTGAAAAAGTGCTATTTTTAACAATTTTAACAGTAATTACACGTAAAATAAGACACTTTCAGGCTAAATACATTGAAAAAGTGCTATTTTTAACAATTTTAACAGTATTTACACGTAAAATAAGACACTTTCAGGCTAATACATTGAAAAAGTGCTATTTTTACAATTTTAACAGTATTTACACGTAAAATAAGACACTTTCAGGCTAAATACATTGAAAAAGTGCTATTTTTAACAATTTTAACAGTATTTACACGTAAAATAAGACACTTTCAGGCTAAATACATTGAAAAGTGCTATTTTTCACAATTTTAACAGTATTTACACGTAAAATAAGACACTTTCAGGCTAAATACATTGAAAAAGTGCTATTTTTAACAATTTTAACAGTATTTAACACGTAAAATAAGACACTTTCAGGCTAAATACATTGAAAAAGTGCTATTTTTACAATTTTAACAGTATTTACACGTAAAATAAGACACTTTCAGGCTAAATACATTGAAAAGTGCTATTTTTCACAATTTTAACAGTATTTACACGTAAAATAAGACACTTTCAGGCTAATACATTGAAAAAGTGCTATTTTTCACAATTTTAACAGTATTTACACGTTAAAATAAGACACTTCAGGCTAAATTACATTGAAAAGTGCTATTTTTCTCAATTTTAACAGTATTTACACGTAAAATAAGACACTTTCAGGCTAAATACATTGAAAAAGTGCTATTTTTAACAATTTTAACAGTAATAACACGTAAAATAAGACACTTACAGGCTAAATACATTGAAAAAGTGCTATTTTTAACAATTTTAACAGTATTTACACGTAAAATAAGACACTTTCAGGCTAAATACATTGGAAAAGTGCTATTTTTAACAATTTTAACAGTATTTACACGTTAAAATAAGACACTTTCAGGCTAATTACATTGGAAAAAGTGCTATTTTTACAATTTTAACAGTATTTACACGTAAAATAAGACACTTTCAGGCTAATACATTGGAAAAGTTGCTATTTTTCAACAATTTTAACAGTATTTACACGTAAAATAAGACACTTTCAGGCTAAATACATTGGAAAAGTGCTATTTTTCACAATTTTAACAGTATTACACGTAAAATAAGACACTTTCAGGCTAATACATTGAAAAAGTGCTATTTTTCACAATTTTAACAGTATTTACACGTAAAATAAGACACTTTCAGGCTAATACATTGAAAAAGTGCTATTTTTCACAATTTTAACAGTATTTACACGTAAAATAAGACACTTTCAGGCTAAATACATTGAAAAAGTGCTATTTTTCACAATTTTAACAGTATTACACGTAAAATAAGACACTTTCAGGCTAAATACATTGAAAAAGTGCTATTTTCACAATTTTAACAGTATTTACACGTTAAAATAAGACACTTTCAGGCTAAATACATTGAAAAAGTGCTATTTTTCACAATTTTTAACAGTATTTACACGTAAAATAAGACACTTTCAGGCTAAATACATTGAAAAAGTGCTATTTTTAACAATTTTAACAGTATTTACACGTAAAATAAGACACTTTCAGGCTAAATACATTGAAAAAGTGCTATTTTTCACAATTTTTAACAGTATTTACACGTAAAATAAGGACACTTTCAGGCTAAATTTCATTGAAAAAGTGCTATTTTTTAACAATTTTAACAGTATTTACACGTAAAATAAGACACTTTCAGGCTAATTCATTGAAAAAGTGCTATTTTTCACAATTTTAACAGTATTTACACGTAAAATAAGACACTTTCAGGCTAAATACATTGAAAAAAAGTGCTATTTTCACAATTTAACAGATATTTACACGTAAAATAAGACACTTTCAGGCTCAATACAATAGAAAAAGTGCTTATTTTCAACAATTTTTAAACAGTATTTACACGTAAAATAAGACACTTTCAGGCTTAAATACATTGAAAAAGTGCTATTTTTCACAATTTTAACAGTATTTACACGTAAAATAAGACACTTTTCAGGCTATATACATTGAAAAAGTGCTATTTATTCACAATTTAACAGTATTTACACGTAAAATAAGACAACTTTCAGGCTAATTTCATTGAAAAAGTGCTATTTTCACAATTTAACAGTATTTACACGTAAAATAAGACACTTTCAGGCTAAATACATTGAAAAAGTGCTATTTTTCACAATTTTAACAGTATTTACACGTAAAATAAGACACTTTCAGGCTAATTACATTGGAAAAAGTGCTATTTTTCACAATTTTAACAGTAATTTACACGTAAAATAAGACACTTTCAGGCTAAATACATTGAAAAAGTGCTATTTTTCACAATTTTAACAGTATTTACACGTAAAATAAGACACTTTCAGGCTAAATACATTGAAAAAGTGCTATTTTTCACAATTTTAACAGTATTTACACGTAAAATAAGACACTTTCAGGCTAAATACATTGAAAAGTGCTATTTTTCACAATTTTAACAGTATTTACACGTAAAATAAGACACTTTCAGGCTAAATACATTGAAAAAGTGCTATTTTTCACAATTTTAACAGTATTTACACGTAAAATAAGACACTTTCAGGCTAAATACATTGAAAAAGTGCTATTTTTCACAATTTTAACAGTATTTACACGTAAAATAAGACACTTTCAGGCTAAATACATTGGAAAAGTCGCTATTTTTCACAATTTTAACAGTATTTACACGTAAATAAGACACTTTTCAGGCTAATACATTGAAAAGTGCTATTTTTCACAATTTTAACAGTATTTACACGTAAAATAAGACACTTTACAGGCTAAATACATTGAAAAAGGTGCTATTTTTCACAATTTTAACAGTATTTACACGTAAAATAAGGACACTTTCAGGCTAAATACATTGAAAAAGTGCTATTTTTCACAATTTTAACAGTATTTACACGTAAAATAAGACACTTTCAGGCTAAATTACATTGAAAAAGTGCTATTTTTCACAATTTTAACAGTATTTACACGTAAAATAAGACACTTTCAGGCTAATACATTGAAAAAGTTGCTATTTTTCACAATTTAACAGTATTTACACGTAAAATAAGACACTTTCAGGCTAAATACATTGAAAAAGTGCTATTTTTCACAATTTTAACAGTATTTACACGTAAAATAAGACACTTTCAGGCTAATATCATTGAAAAAGTGCTATTTTTCACAATTTTAACAGTATTTACACGTAAAATAAGACACTTTCAGGCTAATTTCATTGAAAAGTGCTATTTTTCACAATTTTAACAGTATTTACACGTAAAATAAGACACTTCAGGCTAATTACATTGAAAAAGTGCTATTTTTCACAATTTTAACAGTATTTACACGTAAAATAAGACACTTTCAGGCTAATACATTGAAAAGTGCTATTTTTCACAATTTTAAAGTATTTACACGTAAAATAAGACACTTTCAGGCTAAATACATTGAAAAAGTGCTATTTTTCACAATTTTAACAGTATTTACACGTAAAATAAGACACTTTCAGGCTAAATACATTGAAAAGTGCTATTTTTTCACAATTTTACAAGTATTTACACGTAAAATAAGACACTTTCAGGCTAAATACATTGAAAAAGTGCTATTTTTAACAATTTTAACAGTATTTACACGTAAATAAGACACTTTCAGGCTAAATACATGAAAAAGTGCTATTTTTCACAATTTTAAAAGTATTTACACGTAAAATAAGACACTTTCAGGCTAAAATACATGAAAAAGTGCTTTTTCATCTCAATTTTAACAGTACTTACCACGAAAATAAGACACATTCAGGGCTAAATACATTGGAAAAGTGCTTTTTTTCACAATGTTAACAGTATTTACACGGTAAATAAGACACTTTCAGGCTAAATTCATTTGGAAAAAGTGCTATTTTTAACAATCTGAACAGCTATTTACACGTAAAATAAGACACTTTCAAGGCTTAAATACATCTGAAAAGTGCTATGGGTTTTACAATTTGAAACAGTATTTACAACGTAAAATAAAGACACTTTCAGGCTGTAAATACATTTGAAAAGTGCTATGTTTAACAATTTTAACAGTATTAACACGTAAAATAAGACACTTTCAGGCTAAATACATTTGAAAAAGTGTTTTTTTTACACAATTTGAGGAGTATTTACACGGTAAAATAAGTCACTTGTCAGGCTAAATACATTGGAAAAGTGCTATTTTTCACAATTTTAACAGTATTTACACGTAAAATAAGACACTTTCAGGCTAATACATTGAAAAAGTGCTATTTTTCACAATTTTAACAGTATTTACACGTAAAATAAGACACTTTCAGGCTAAATACATTGAAAAGTGCTATTTTTCACAATTTTAACAGTATTTACACGTAAAATAAGACACTTTCAGGCTAAATACATTGAAAAAGTGCTATTTTTCACAATTTTAACAGTATTTACACGTAAAATAAGACACTTTCAGGCTAAATACATTGAAAAAGTGCTATTTTTAACAATTTTACAGTATTTACACGTAAAATAAGACACTTTCAGGCTAAATACATTGAAAAAGTGCTATTTTTCACAATTTTAACAGTATTTACACGTAAAATAAGACACTTTCAGGCTAAATACATTGAAAAAGTGCTATTTTTCACAATTTTAAACAGTATTTACACGTAAAATAAGACACTTTCAGGCTAAATACATTGAAAAAGTGCTATTTTTCACAATTTAACAGTATTTACACGTAAAATAAGACACTTTCAGGCTAAATACATTGAAAAAGTGCTATTTTTCACAATTTAACAGTATTTACACGTAAAATAAGACACTTTCAGGCTAAATACATTGAAAAGTGCTATTTTTTCACAATTTTAACAGTATTTACACGTAAAATAAGACACTTTCAGGCTAAATACATTGAAAAAGTGCTATTTTTCACAATTTTAACAGTATTTACACGTAAAATAAGACACTTTCAGGCTAAATTCATTGAAAAGTGCTATTTTTCACAATTTTAACAGTATTTACACGTAAAATAAGACACTTTCAGGCTAAATACATTGAAAAAGTGCTATTTTTCACAATTTTAACAGTATTTACACGTAAAATAAGACACTTTCAGGCTAATTTCATTGAAAAAGTGCTATTTTTAACAATTTTAACAGTATTTACACGTAAAATAAGACACTTTCAGGCTAAATACATTGAAAAAGTGCTATTTTTCACAATTTTAACAGTATTTACACGTAAAATAAGACACTTTCAGGCTAATTTCATTGAAAAGTGCTATTTTTAACAATTTTAACAGTATTTACACGTAAAATAAGACACTTTCAGGCTAATACATTGAAAAGTGCTATTTTTCACAATTTTAACAGTATTTACACGTAAAATAAGACACTTTCAGGCTAATACATTGAAAAAGTGCTATTTTTTAACAATTTTAACAGTATTTACACGTAAAATAAGACACTTTCAGGCTAATTACATTGAAAAGTGCTATTTTTAACAATTTTAACAGTATTTACACGTAAAATAAGACACTTTCAGGCTAATTACATTGAAAAAGTGCTATTTTTAACAATTTTAACAGTATTTACACGTAAAATAAGACACTTTCAGGCTAAATACATTGAAAAAGTGCTATTTTTAACAATTTTAACAGTATTAACACGTAAAATAAGACACTTTCAGGCTAATTACATTGAAAAAGTGCTATTTTAACAATTTTAACAGTATTTACACGTAAAATAAGACACTTTCAGGCTAATTTCATTGAAAAAGTGCTATTTTTCACAATTTTAACAGTATTTACACGTAAAATAAGACACTTTCAGGCTAAATACATTGAAAAAGTGCTATTTTAACAATTTTAACAGTATTTACACGTAAAATAAGACACTTTCAGGCTAAATACATTGAAAAAGTGCTATTTTTAACAATTTTAACAGTATTTACACGTAAAATAAGACACTTTCAGGCTAAATTACATTGAAAAAGTGCTATTTTTCACAATTTTAACAGTATTTACACGTAAAATAAGACACTTTCAGGCTAAATTACATTGAAAAAGTGCTATTTTTAACAATTTTAACAGTATTAACACGTAAAATAAGACACTTTCAGGCTAATTTCATTGAAAAAGTGCTATTTTTAACAATTTTAACAGTATTTACACGTAAAATAAGACACTTTCAGGCTAAATACATTGAAAAAGTGCTATTTTTCACAATTTTAACAGTATTTACACGTAAAATAAGACACTTTCAGGCTAAATACATTGAAAAAGTGCTATTTTTAACAATTTTAACAGTATTTACACGTAAAATAAGACACTTTCAGGCTAAATACATTGAAAAAGTGCTATTTTTAACAATTTTAACAGTATTTACACGTAAAATAAGACACTTTCAGGCTAAATACATTGAAAAAGTGCTATTTTTAACAATTTTAACAGTATTTACACGTAAAATAAGACACTTTCAGGCTAAATACATTGAAAAAGTGCTATTTTTAACAATTTTACAGTATTTACACGTAAAATAAGACACTTTCAGGCTAAATACATTGAAAAAGTGCTATTTTTTAACAATTTTTAACAGTATTTACACGTAAAATAAGACACTTTCAGGCTAAATACATTGAAAAAGTGCTATTTTTAACAATTTTAACAGTATTTACACGTAAAATAAGACACTTTCAGGCTAATTACATTGAAAAAGTGCTATTTTTCACAATTTTAACAGTAATAACACGTAAAATAAGACACTTACAGGCTAAATACATTGAAAAAGTGCTATTTTTAACAATTTTAACAGTATTTACACGTAAAATAAGACACTTTCAGGCTAATTACATTGAAAAAGTGCTATTTTTCACAATTTTAACAGTATTTACACGTAAATAAGACACTTCAGGCTAAATACATTGAAAAAGTGCTATTTTTAACAATTTTAACAGTATTTACACGTAAAATAAGACACTTCAGGCTAAATTACATTGAAAAGTGCTATTTTTAACAATTTTAACAGTATTTACACGTAAAATAAGACACTTTCAGGCTAATTACATTGAAAAAGTGCTATTTTTCACAATTTTAACAGTAATAACACGTAAAATAAGACACTTTCAGGCTTAAATACATTGAAAAAGTGCTATTTTTTCACAATTTTAACAGTAATTAACACGTAAAATAAGACACTTTCAGGCTAAATACATTGGAAAAGTGCTATTTTTCACAATTTTAACAGTATTTACACGTAAAATAAGACACTCTCAGGCTAAATACATTGAAAAAGTGCTATTTTTCACAATTTTAACAGTATTTACACGTAAAATAAGACACTTTCAGGCTAATTACATTGAAAAAGTGCTATTTTTCACAATTTTAACAGTATTTACACGTAAAATAAGGACACTTTCAGGCTAAATACATTGAAAAAGTGCTATTTTTTCACAATTTTAACAGTAATTAACACGTAAAATAGACACTTACAGGCTAAATACATTTGAAAAGTGCTATTTTTCACAATTTAACAGTATTACACGTAAAATAAGACACTTTACAGGCTAAATACATTGAAAAAGTGCTATTTTTAACAATTTTAACAGTATTTACACGTAAAATAAGACACTTTCAGGCTAAATACATTGAAAAAGTGCTATTTTTCACAATTTAACAGTATTTACACGTAAATAAGACACTTCAGGCTAAATACATTGAAAAAGTGCTATTTTTCACAATTTTAACAGTATATTACACGTAAAATAAGACACTTTCAGGCTAAATACATTGAAAAGTGCTATTTTTAACAATTTTAACAGTATTTACACGTAAAATAAGACACTTTCAGGCTAAATACATTGAAAAAAGTGCTATTTTTCACAATTTTAACAGTATTTACACGTAAAATAAGACACTTCAGGCTAAATACATTGAAAAAGTGCTATTTTTCACAATTTTTAACAGTATTTACACGTAAAATAAGACACTTCAGGCTAAATACATTGAAAAAGTGCTATTTTCACAATTTTTAACAGTATTTACACGTAAAATAAGACACTTTCAGGCTAAATACATTGAAAAAGTGCTATTTTTCACAATTTTAACAGTATTTACACGTAAAATAAGACACTTTCAGGCTAAATACATTGAAAAGTGCTATTTTTCACAATTTTAACAGTATTTACACGTTAAATAAGACACTTTCAGGCTAATACATTGAAAAGTGCTATTTTTAACAATTTTAACAGTATTTACACGTAAAATAAGACACTTCAGGCTAATACATTGAAAAAGTGCTATTTTTCACAATTTTAACAGTATTTACACGTAAAATAAGACACTTTCAGGCTAAATACATTGAAAAAGTGCTATTTTAACAATTTTAACAGTATTTACACGTAAAATAAGACACTTTCAGGCTAAATTACATTGAAAAGTGCTATTTTTCACAATTTTAACAGTATTTACACGTAAAATTAAGACACTTTCAGGCTAAATACATTGAAAAGTGCTATTTTTCACAATTTTAACAGTATTTACACGTAAAATAAGACACTTTCAGGCTAAATACATTGAAAAAGTGCTATTTTTTCACAATTTTAACAGTATTTACACGTAAAATAAGACACTTTCAGGCTAATTACATTGAAAAAGTGCTATTTTTCACAATTTAACAGTATTTACACGTAAAATAAGACACTTTCAGGCTAAATACATTGAAAAAGTGCTATTTTTCACAATTTTAACAGTATTTACACGTAAATAAGACACTTTCAGGCTAAATACATTGAAAAGTGCTATTTTCACAATTTTAACAGTATTTACACGTAAAATAAGACACTTTCAGGCTAAATACATTGAAAAAGTGCTATTTTTCACAATTTAACAGTATTTACACGTAAAATAAGACACTTTCAGGCTAATTACATTGAAAAAGTGCTATTTTCACAATTTTAACAGTATTTACACGTTAAAATAAGACACTTTCAGGCTAAATACATTGAAAAAGTGCTATTTTTCACAATTTTAACAGTAATTTACACGTAAAATAAGACACTTTCAGGCTAATTACATTGAAAAAGTGCTATTTTTAACAATTTAACAGTATTTACACGTAAAATAAGACACTTTCAGGCTAAATACATTGAAAAAGTGCTATTTTTCAACAATTTTAACAGTATTTACACGTAAAATAAGACACTTTCAGGCTAAATTACATTGAAAAAGTGCTATTTTTAACAATTTTAACAGTATTTACACGTAAAATAAGACACTTCAGGCTAAATACATTGAAAAAGTGCTATTTTTCACAATTTTAAACAGTATTTACACGTAAAATAAAGAACACTTTCAGGCTAAATACATTAAAAAAGTGCTATTTTTAACAATTTAACAGTATTTACACGTAAATAAGGACACCTTTCAGGCCTAATACATTGAACAAGTGCTATTTTTAAGGAATTTTAAACAGTATTTACAACGGTAAAATCAGACACTTTCAAGGGCTAAATTCATTGGAAAAAGTGCTATTTCTAACAATTTAACAGTATTACACGTAAAATAAACACTTTCAGGCTAATTTCATTGAAAAAGTGCTATTTTTCACCAATTTTACAGATTTGCACCGTAAAAAAGACACTTTCCAGGCTAAATTCATTGGAAAAAGTGTATTTTATAACAATTTTAAACAGTATTACACGTAAAATAGACACTTTCCGGCTAATTTCATTGAAAAAGGTGCTATTTTTTCACAATTTTAACCAGTGTTTACACGTAAAATAAGACACTTTCAGGCTAAAACATTTGAAAAGTGCTTATTTTTCACAATTTAACAGTATTTACACGTAAAATAAGACACCTTTCAGGCTAATACCATTGAAAAAGTGCTATTTTTCTCAATTTTAACAGTAATAACACGTAAAATAAGACACTTACAGGCTAAATACATTGAAAAAGTGCTATTTTTAACAATTTTAACAGTATTTACACGTAAAATAAGACACTTTCAGGCTAAATACATTGAAAAAGTGCTATTTTTAACAATTTTAACAGTATTTACACGTAAAATAAGACACTTTCAGGCTAAATACATTGAAAAAGTGCTATTTTTAACAATTTTAACAGTATTTACACGTAAAATAAGACACTTTCAGGCTAAATACATTGAAAAAGTGCTATTTTTCACAATTTTAACAGTATTTACACGTAAAATAAGACACTTTCAGGCTAAATACATTGAAAAAGTGCTATTTTAACAATTTTAACAGTATTTACACGTAAAATAAGACACTTTCAGGCTAAATACATTGAAAAAGTGCTATTTTTCACAATTTAACAGTATTAACACGTAAAATAAGACACTTTCAGGCTAAATACATTGAAAAAGTGCTATTTTTAACAATTTTAACAGTATTTACACGTAAAATAAGACACTTTCAGGCTAAATACATTGAAAAAGTGCTATTTTAACAATTTTAACAGTATTACACGTAAAAATAAGACACTTCAGGCTAAATACATTGAAAAAGTGCTATTTTTCAATTTTAACAGTAATTACACGTAAAATAAGACACTTTCAGGCTAAATACATTGAAAAAGTGCTATTTTAACAATTTTAACAGTATTTACACGTAAAATAAGACACTTTCAGGCTAAATACATTGAAAAAGTGCTATTTTTCACAATTTTAACAGTATTAACACGTAAATAAGACACTTTCAGGCTAAATACATTGAAAAAGTGCTATTTTCACAATTTTAACAGTATTTACACGTAAAATAAGACACTTTCAGGCTAAATACATTGAAAAAGTGCTATTTTAACAATTTTAACAGTATTTACACGTAAAATAAGACACTTTCAGGCTAAATACATTGAAAAAGTGCTATTTTTAACAATTTTAACAGTATTTACACGTAAAATAAGACACTTTCAGGCTAAATACATTGAAAAAGTGCTATTTTTCACAATTTTAACAGTATTAACACGTAAACAAGAACACTTTCAGCTAAATACATTTGAAAAAGTGCTATTTTTTACAATTTAACAAGTATTTACACGTTAAAATAAGACACTTCAGGCTAATTACATTGAAAAAGTGCTATTT
>NW_023405197.1:0-34300 GCF_013141755.1 Anopheles stephensi
CCACTGAGTACGATAATGAAGGTCCCCATAGTCGCCATACAAGTTATAGGAGGTGTCCAAAGAACGAAAAGGTGTCATATTCGGCTGTTCCTACTATATGGTTCTCTGATGACTGCTCTAAGGAGTAGTAAGACGGTGTCCAAAGGTCTGTTGGGGGTATCAAGCGATACCCTCGATGAATAGGGGTACCACTGAGTACGACATGAAGGTCCCCATAGTCGCCATACAAGTTATAGGAGGTGTCCAAAGAACGAAAAGGGTTCCATATTCGGCTGTTCCTACTATAGGTTCTCTGATGACTGCTCTAAGGAGTAGTAAGACGTGTCCAAAGGTCTGTTGGGGGTATCACAGCGATACCCTCGATGAATAGGGGAACCAACTGAGTACGAAATGAAGGTCCCCATAGTCGCCATACAAGTTATAGGAGGTGTCCAAAGAACGAAAAGGGTTTCCTGATGACTGCTCTAAGGAGAAGTAAGACGGTGTCCAAAGGTCTGTTGGGGGTATCAAAGCGATACCCTCGATGAATAGGGGTACCAACTGAGTACGAAATGAAGGTCCCCATAGTCGCCATACAAGTTATAGGAGGTGTCCAAAGAACGAAAAGGGTTCCATATTCGGCTGTTCCTACTATATGGTTCTCTGATGACTGCTCTAAGGAGTAGTAAGACGGTGTCCAAAGGTCTGTTGGGGGTATCAAAGCGATACCCTCGATGAATAGGGGTACCAACTGAGTACGAAATGAAGGTCCCCATAGTCGCCATACAAGTGATAGGAGATGTTCCTAAAGAACGAAAGTGGTTCCATATTCGGACTGTTCCTACCTATATGGTTCTCGCTGATGGAACTGCGCTCTAAGGAGTATAAGACTGGTGTCCAAAGGTCGTTTGGGGGTATCAAAGGCGATTACCCGCGCTGAATAAGCGGTACCAACTGAGTACGATATGAAAGGTCCCATAGTCGCCATACAAGTTATAGGAGGTGTCCAAAGAACGAAAAGGGTTCCATATTCGGCTGTTCCTACTAATGGTTCTCTGATGACTGCTCTAAGGAGTAGTAAGACGGTGTCCAAAGGTCTGTTGGGGGTATCACAGCGATACCCTCGATGAATAGGGTACCAACTGAGTACGAAATGAAGGTCCCCTTAGTCGCCATACAAGTTATAGGAGGTGTCCAAAGAACGAAAAGGGTTCCATATTCGGCTTGTTCCTAACTATATGGTTCTTGATGACTGCTCTAAGGAGTAGTAGACGGTGTCCAAAGGTCTGTTGGGGTATCAAGCGATACCCTCGATGAATAGGGTACCAACTGAGTACGATATGAAGGTCCCATAGTCGTCATACAAGTTATAGGATGTGTCCAAAGAACGAAAAGGGTTCCATATTCGGCTGTTCCTACTAATGGTTCTCTGATGACTGCTCTAAGGAGTAGTAAGACGGTGTCCAAAGGTCTATTGGGGGTATCACAGCGATACCCTCGATGAATAGGGGTACAACTGAGTACGAAATGAAGGTCCATAGGTCGCCATACAAGTTATAGGAGGTGTCCAAAGAACGAAAAGGGTTCCATATTCGGCTGTTCCTACTATATGGTTCTCTGATGACTTGCTCTAAGGAGTAGTAAGACGGTGTCCAAAGGTCTGTTGGGGGTATCAAAGCGATACCCTCGATGAATAGGGGTACCAAACTGAGTACGAAATGAAGGTCCCCATAGTCGCCATACAAGTTATAGGAGGTGTCCAAAGAACGAAAAGGGTTCCATATTCGTTGTTCCTACTATATGGTTCTCTGATGACTGCTCTAAGGAGTAGTAAGACGGTGTCCAAAGGTCTGTTGGGGTATCAAAGCGATACCCTCGATGAATAGGGGTACCAACTGAGTACGATAAGAAGGTCCCATAGTCGTCATACAAGTTATAGGATGTGTCCAAAGAACGAAAAGGGTTCCATATTCGGCTGTTCCTACTATATGGTCTCTGATGACTGCTCTAAGGAGTAGTAAGACGGTGTCCAAAGGTCTATTGGGGTACAACAGCGATACCCTCGATGAATAGGGGTACCAACTGAGTACGAAAATGAAGGTCCCCTTGTCGCCATACAAGTTTAGGAGGTGTCCAAAGAACGAAAAGGGTTCCATATTCGGCTGTTTCTACTATATGTTCTCTGATGACTGCTTTAAGGAGTAGTAAGACGGTGTCCAAAGGGTCTGTTCGGGGGTATCAAAGCGATACCCTCGATGAATAGGGGTACCAACTGAGTACGAAATGAAGGTCCCCATAGTCGCCATACAAGTTATAGGAGGTGTCCAAAGAACGAAAAGGGTTCCATATTCGGTTGTTCTTACTATATGGTTCTCTGATGACTGCTCTAAGGAGTAGTAAGACGGTGTCCAAAGGTCTGTTGGGGTATCAAAGCGATACCCTCGATGAATAGGGGTACCAACTGAGTACGATATGAAGGTCCCCATAGTCGCCATACAAGTTATAGGAGGTGTCGAAAGAACGAAAAGGGTTCCATATTCGGCTGTTCCTACTATATGGTTCTCTGATGACTGCTCTAAGGAGTAGTAAGACGGTGTCCAAAGGTCTGTTGGGGGTATCACAGCGATACCCTCGATGAATAGGGGTACCAACTGAGTACGAAATGAAGGTCCCCATAGTCGCCATACAAGTTATAGGAGGTGTCCAAAGAACGAAAAGGGTTCCATATTCGGCTGTTCCTACTATATGGTTCTCTGATGACTGCTCTAAGGAGTAGTAAGACGGTGTCCAAAGGTCTGTTGGGGGTATCAAAGCGATACCCTCGATGAATAGGGGTACCAACTGAGTACGATATGAAGGTCCCATAGTCGTCATACAAGTTATAGGAGGTGTCCAAAGAACGAAAAGGGTTCCATATTCGGCTGTTCCTACTATATGGTTCTCTGATGACTGCTCTAAGGAGTAGTAAGACGGTGTCCAAAGGTCTGTTGGGGGTATCAAAGCGATACCCTCGATGAATAGGGGTACCAACTGAGTACGATATGAAGGTCCCCATAGTCGTCATACAAGTTATAGGAGGTGTCCAAAGAACGAAAAGGGTTCCATATTCGGCTGTTCCTACTATATGGTTCTCTGATGACATGCTCTAAGGAGTAGTAAGACGGTGTCCAAAGGTCTGTTGGGGGTATCACAGCGATACCCTCGATGAATAGGGGTACCAACTGAGTACGAAATGAAGGTCCCCATAGTCGTCATACAAGTTATAGGAGGTGTCCAAAGAACGAAAAGGGTTCCATATTCGGCTGTTCCTACTATATGGTTCTCTGATGACTGCTCTAAGGAGTAGTAAGACGGTGTCCAAAGGTCTGTTGGGGGTATCAAAGCGATACCCTCGATGAATAGGGGTACCAACTGAGTACGATATGAAGGTCCCCATAGTCGCCATACAAGTTATAGGAGGTGTCCAAAGAACGAAAAGGGTTCCATATTCGGCTGTTCCTACTATATGGTTCTCTGATGAATGCTCTAAGGAGTAGTAAGACGGTGTCCAAAGGTCTGTTGGGGGTATCACAGCGATACCCTCGATGAATAGGGGTACCAACTGAGTACAAAATGAAGGTCCCCTTGGTCGCCATACAAGTTATAGGAGGTGTCCAAAAACGAAAAGGGTTCCATATTCGGCTGTTCCTACTATATGGTTCTCTGATGACTGCTCTAAGGAGTAGTAAGACGATGTCCAAAGGTCTGTTGGGGGTATCAAAGCGATACCCTCGATGAATAGGGGTACCAACTGAGTACGATATGAAGGTCCCCATAGTCGCCATACAAGTTATAGGAGGTGTCCAAAGTACGAAAAGGGTTCCATGTTCGGTTGTTCTTACTGTATGGTCCTCTGATGACTGCTTGAAGGAGTAGTAAGACGGTGTCCAAAGGTCTGTTGGGGGTTTCAAAGCGATACCCTCGATGAATAGGGGTACCAACTGAGTACGATATGAAGGTCCCCATAGTCGCCATACAAGTTATAGGAGGTGTCGAAATAACGAAAAGGGTTCCATATTCGACTGTTCCTACCATATGGTTCTCTGATGACTGCTCTAAGGAGTAGTAAGACGGTGTCCAAAGGTCTGTTGGGGGTATCAAAGCGATACCCTCGATGAATAGAGGGTACCAACTGAGTACGATATGAAGGTCCCCATAGTCGCCATACAAGTTATAAGGAGGTGTCCGAAAGAACGAAAAGGGTTCCATATTCGGCTGTTCCTACTATATGGTTCTCTGATGACTGCTCTAAGGAGTAGTAAGACGGTGTCCAAAGGTCTGTTGGGGGTATCACAGCGATACCCTCGATGAATAGTAGTACCAACTGAGTACAAATGAAGGTCCCCTTGGTCGCCATACAAGTTATAGGAGGTGTCCAAAGAACGAAAAGGGTTCCATATTCGGCTGTTCCTACTATATGGTTCTCTGATGACTGCTCTAAGGAGTAGTAAGACGGTGTCCAAAGGTCTGTTGGGGTATCAAAGCGATACCCTCGATGAATAGGGGTACCAACTGAGTACGATATGAAGGTCCCATAGTCGTCATACAAGTTATAGGAGGTGTCCAAAGAACGAAAAGGGTTCCATATTCGGCTGTTCCTACTATATGGTTCTCTGATGACTGCTCTAAGGAGTAGTAAGACGGTGTCCAAAGGTCTATTTGGGGTATCACAGCGATACCCTCGATGAATAGGGGTACCAACTGAGTACAAAATGAAGGTCCCCTTGGTCGCCATACAAGTTATAGGAGGTGTCCAAAGAACGAAAAGGGTTCCATATTCGGTTGTTCCTACTATATGGTTCTCTGATGACTGCTTTAAGGAGTAGTAAGACGGTGTCCAAAGGTCTGTTGGGGGTATCAAAGCGATACCCTCGATGAATAGGGGTACCAACTGAGTACGAAATGAAGGTCCCCATAGTCGCCATACAAGTTATAGGAGGTGTCCAAAGAACGAAAAGGGTTCCATATTCGGCTGTTCTACTATATGGTTCTCTGATGACTGCTCTAAGGAGTAGTAAGACGGTGTCCAAAGGTCTGTTGGGGGTATCAAAGCGATACTCTCGATGAAAAGGGGTACCAACTGAGTACGATATGAAGGTCCCATAGTCGTCATACAAGTTATAGGATGTGTCCAAAGAACGAAAAGGGTTCCATATTCGGCTGTTCCTACTATATGGTTCTCTGATGACTGCTCTAAGGAGTAGTAAGACGGTGTCCAAAGGTCTATTTGGGGTAACACAGCGATACCCTCGATGAATAGGGGTACCAACTGAGTACGAAATGAAGGTCCCCTTGGTCGCCATACAAGTTATAGGAGGTGTCCAAAGAACGAAAAGGGTTCCATATTCGGTTGTTCCTACTATATGGTTCTCTGATGACTGCTTTCAGGAGTAGTAAGACGGTGTCCAAAGGTCTGTTCGGGGTATCAAAGCGATACCCTCGATGAATAGGGGTACCAACTGAGTACGAAATGAAGGTCCCCATAGTCGCCATACAAGTTATAGGAGGTGTCCAAAGAACGAAAAGGGTTCCATATTCGGTTGTTCTTACTATATGGTTCTCTGATGACTGCTCTAAGGAGTAGTAAGACGGTGTCCAAAGGTCTGTTCGGGGTATCAAAGCGATACCCTCGATGAAAAGGGGTACCAACTGAGTACGATATGAAGGTCCCCATAGTCGCCATACAAGTTATAGGAGGTGTCGAAAGAACGAAAAGGGTTCCATATTCGGCTGTTCCTACTATATGGTTCTCTGATGACTACTCTAAGGAGTAGTAAGACGGTGTCCAAAGGTCTGTTGGGGGTATCACAGCGATACCCTCGATGAATAGGGGTACCAACTGAGTACAAAATGAAGGTCCCCTTGGTCGCCATACAAGTTATAGGAGGTGTCCAAAGAACGAAAAGGGTTCCATATTCGGCTGTTCCTACTATATGGTTCTCTGATGACTGCTTTAAGGAGTAGGAAGACGGTGTCCAAAGGTCTGTTGGGGGTATCAAAGCGATACCCTCGATGAATAGGGGTACCAACTGAGTACGATATGAAGGTCCCATAGTCGTCATACAAGTTAAAGGAGGTGTCCAAAGAACGAAAAGGGTTCCATATTCGGCTGTTTCTACTATATGGTTCTCTGATGACTGCTCTAAGGAGTAGTAACACGGTGTCCGAAGGTCTGTTGGGGGTATCAAAGCGATACCCTCGATGAATAGGGGTACCAACTGAGTACGATATGAAGGTCCCATAGTCGTCATACAAGTTATAGGAGGTGTCCAAAGAACGAAAAGGGTTCCATATTCGGCTGTTCCTACTATATGGTTCTCTGATGACAGCTCTAAGGAGTAGTAAGACGGTGTCCAAAGGTCTGTTGGGGGTATCACTGCGATACCCTCGATGAATAGGAGTGCCAACTGAGTACGAAATGAAGGTCCCATAGGCGTCATACAAGTTATAGGAGGTGTCCAAAGAAGGAAAAGGGTTCCATATTCGGCTGTTCCTACTATATGGTTCTCTGATTTCTGCTTGAAGGAGTAGTAAGACGGTGTCCAAAGGTCTGTTGGGGGTATCAAAGCGATACCCTCGATGAATAGGGGTACCAACTGAGTACGATATGAAGGTCCCCATAGTCGCCATACAAGTTATAGGAGGTGTCGAAAGAACGAAAAGGGTTCCATGTTCCGCTGTTCCTACTATATGGTTCTCTGATGAATGCTCTAAGGAGTAGTAAGACGGTGTCCAAAGGTCTGTTGGGGGTATCACAGCGATACCCTTGATGAATAGGGGTACCAACTGAGTACAAAATGAAGGTCCCCTTGGTCGCCATACAAGTTATAGGAGGTGTCCAAAAACGAAAAGGGTTCCATATTCGGCTGTTCCTACTATATGGTTCTCTGATGACTGCTCTAAGGAGTAGTAAGACGATGTCCAAAGGTCTGTTGGGGGTATCAAAGCGATACCCTCGATGAATAGGGGTACCAACTGAGTACGATATGAAGGTCCCCATAGTCGCCATACAAGTTATAGGAGGTGTCCAAAGTACGAAAAGGGTTCCATGTTCGGTTGTTCTTACTGTATGGTCCTCTGATGACTGCTTGAAGGAGTAGTAAGACGGTGTCCAAAGGTCTGTTGGGGGTTTCAAAGCGATACCCTCGATGAATAGGGGTACCAACTGAGTACGATATGAAGGTCCCCATAGTCGCCATACAAGTTATAGGAGGTGTCGAAATAACGAAAAGGGTTCCATATTCGACTGTTCCTACCATATGGTTCTCTGATGACTGCTCTAAGGAGTAGTAAGACGGTGTCCAAAGGTCTGTTGGGGGTATCAAAGCGATACCCTCGATGAATAGAGGTACCAACTGAGTACGATATGAAGGTCCCCATAGTCGCCATACAAGTTATAAGAGGTGTCGAAAGAACGAAAAGGGTTCCATATTCGGCTGTTCCTACTATATGGTTCTCTGATGACTGCTCTAAGGAGTAGTAAGACGGTGTCCAAAGGTCTGTTGGGGGTATCACAGCGATACCCTCGATGAATAGTAGTACCAACTGAGTACAAAATGAAGGTCCCCTTGGTCGCCATACAAGTTATAGGAGGTGTCCAAAGAACGAAAAGGGTTCCATATTCGGCTGTTCCTACTATATGGTTCTTTGATGACTGCTCTAAGGAGTAGTAAGACGGTGTCCAAAGGTCTGTTGGGGGTATCAAAGCGATACCCTCGATGAATAGGGGTACCAACTGAGTACGATATGAAGGTCCCATAGTCGTCATACAAGTTATAGGATGTGTCCAAAGAACGAAAAGGGTTCCATATTCGGCTGTTCCTACTAAGTGGTTCTCTGATGACTGCTCTAAGGAGTAGTAAGACGGTGTCCAAAGGTCTATTTGGGGTAACACAGCGATACCCTCGATGAATAGGGGTACCAACTGAGTACAAAATGAAGGTCCCCTTGGTCGCCATACAAGTTATAGGAGGTGTCCAAAGAACGAAAAGGGTTCCATATTCGGTTGTTCCTACTATATGGTTCTCTGATGACTGCTTTAAGGAGTAGTAAGACGGTGTCCAAAGGTCTGTTGGGGGTATCAAAGCGATACCCTCGATGAATAGGGGTACCAACTGAGTACGAAATGAAGGTCCCCATAGTCGCCATACAAGTTATAGGAGGTGTCCAAAGAACGAAAAGGGTTCCATATTCGGTTGTTCTTACTATATGGTTCTCTGATGACTGCTCTAAGGAGTAGTAAGACGGTGTCCAAAGGTCTGTTGGGGGTATCAAAGCGATACTCTCGATGAAAAGGGGTACCAACTGAGTACGATACAAAGGTCCCATAGTCGTCATACAAGTTATAGGATGTGTCCAAAGAACGAAAAGGGTTGCATATTCGGCTGTTCCTACTATATGGTTCTCTGATTTCTGCTTGAAGGAGTAGTAAGACGGTGTCCGAAGGTCTGTTGGGGGTATCAAAGCGATACCCTCGATGAATAGGGGTACCAACTGAGTACGATATGAAGGTCCCATAGTCGCCATACAAGTTATAGGAGGTGTCCAAAGAACGAAAAGGGTTGCATATTCGGCTGTTCCTACTATATGGTTCTCTGATTTCTGCTTGAAGGAGTAGTAAGACGGTGTCCAAAGGTCTGTTGGGGGTATCAAAGCGATACCCTCGATGAATAGGGGTACCAACTGAGTACGATATGAAGGTCCCCATAGTCGCCATACAAGATATAGGAGGTGTCGAAAGAACGAAAAGGGCTCCATATTCGGCTGTTCCTACTATATGGTTCTCTGGTGACTGCTCTAAGGAGTAGTAAGACGGTGTCCAAAGGTCTGTTGGGGGTATCAAAGCGATACCCTCGATGAATAAGGGTACCAACTGAGTACGAAATGAAGGTCCCATAGTCGTCATACAAGTTATAGGAGGTGTCCAAAGTACGAAAAGGGTTCCATATTCGGCTGTTCCTACCACATGGTTCTCTGATGACTGCTCTAAGGAGTAGTAAGACGGTGTCCAAAGGTCTGTTGGGGGTATCAAAGCGATACCCTCGATGAATAGGGGTACCAACTGAGTACGAAATGAAGGTCCCATAGGCGTCATACAAGTTATAGGAGGTGTCCAAAGAAGGAAAAGGGTTCCATATTCGGCTGTTCCTACTATATGGTTCTCTGATTTCTGCTTGAAGGAGTAGTAAGACGGTGTCCAAAGGTCTGTTGGGGGTATCAAAGCGATACCCTCGATGAATAGGGGTACCAACTGAGTACGATATGAAGGTCCCCATAGTCGCCATACAAGATATAGGAGGTGTCGAAAGAACGAAAAGGGCTCCATATTCGGCTGTTCCTACTATATGGTTCTCTGATGACTACTCTAAGGAGTAGTAAGACGAAGTCCAAAGGTCTGTTGGGGGTATCACAGCGATACCCTCGATGAATAGGGGTACCAACTGACTACGAAATGAAGGTCCCGTAGTCGTCATACAAGTTATAGGAGGTGTCCAAAGAACGAAAAGGGTTCCATATTCCGCTGTTCCTACTATATGGTTCTCTGATGAATGCTCTAAGGAGTAGTAAGACGGTGTCCAAAGGTCTGTTGGGGGTATCACAGCGATACCCTCGATGAATAGGGGTACCAACTGAGTACGAAATGAAGGTCCCCTTGGTCGCCATACAAGTTATAGGAGGTGTCCAAAGAACGAAAAGGGTTCCATATTCGGCTGTTCCTACTATATGGTTCTCTGATGACTGCTCTAAGGAGTAGTAAGACGGTGTCCAAAGGTCTGTTGGGGGTATCAAAGCGATACCCTCGATGAATAGGGGTACCAACTGAGTACGATATGAAGGTCCCCATAGTCGCCATACAAGTTATAGGAGGTGTCCAAAGTACGAAAAGGGTTCCATGTTCGGTTGTTCTTACTGTATGGTCCTCTGATGACTGCTTGAAGGAGTAGTAAGACGGTGTCCAAAGGTCTGTTGTGGGTTTCAAAGCGATACCCTCGATGAATAGGGGTACCAACTGAGTAAGATATGAAGGTCCCCATAGTCGCCATACAAGTTATAAGAGGTGTCGAAAGAACGAAAAGGGTTCCATATTCGGCTGTTCCTACTATATGGTTCTCTGATGACTGCTCTAAGGAGTAGTAAGACGGTGTCCAAAGGTCTGTTGGGGGTATCACAGCGATACCCTCGATGAATAGTAGTACCAACTGAGTACAAAATGAAGGTCCCCTTGGTCGCCATACAAGTTATAGGAGGTGTCCAAAGAACGAAAAGGGTTCCATATTCGGCTGTTCCTACTATATGGTTATCTGATGACTGCTCTAAGGAGTAGTAAGACGGTGTCCAAAGGTCTGTTGGGGGTATCAAAGCGATACCCTCGATGAATAGGGGTACCAACTGAGTACGATATGAAGGTCCCCATAGTCGCCATACAAGTTATAGGATGTGTCCAAAGAACGAAAAGGGTTCCATATTTGGCTGTTCCTACTAAGTGGTTCTCTGATGACTGCTCTAAGGAGTAGTAAGACGGTGTCCAAAGGTCTATTTGGGGTAACACAGCGATACCCTCGATGAATAGGGGTACCAACTGAGTACAAAATGAAGGTCCCCTTGGTCGCCATACAAGTTATAGGAGGTGTCCAAAGAACGAAAAGGGTTCCATATTCGGCTGTTCCTACTACATGGTTCTTTGATGACTGCTCCAAGGAGTAGTAAGACGGTGTCCAAAGGTCTGTTGGGGGTATCAAAGCGATACCCTCGATGAATAGGGGTACCAACTGAGTACGATATGAAGGTCCCCATAGTCGCCATACAAGTTATAGGATGTGTCCAAAGAACGAAAAGGGTTCCATATTCGGCTGTTCCTACTATATGGTTCTCTGATGACTGCTTTAAGGAGTAGTAAGACGATGTCCAAAGGTCTGTTGGGGGTATCAAAGCGATACCCTCGATGAATAGGGGTACCAACTGAGTACGATATGAAAGTCCCCATAGTCGCCATACAAGTTATAGGAGGTGTCCAAAGTACGAAAAGGGTTCCATGTTCGGTTGTTCTTACTGTATGGTCCTCTGATGACTGCTTGAAGGAGTAGTAAGACGGTGTCCAAAGGTCTGTTGGGGGTTTCAAAGCGATACCCTCGATGAATAGGGGTACCAACTGAGTACGATATGAAGGTCCCCATAGTCGCCATACAAGTTATAGGAGGTGTCGAAATAACGAAAAGGGTTCCATATTCGGCTGTTCCTACCATATGGTTCTCTGATGACTGCTCTAAGGAGTAGTAAGACGGTGTCCAAAGGTCTGTTGGGGGTATCAAAGCGATACCCTCGATGAATAGAGGTACCAACTGAGTACGAAATGAAGGTCCCCATAGTCGCCATACAAGTTATAGGAGGTGTCCAAAGTACGAAAAGGGTTCCATATTCGGCTGTTTCTACTATATGGTTCTCTGATGACTGCTCTAAGGAGTAGTAAGACGGTGTCCAAAGGTCTGTTGGGGGTATCAAAGCGATACCCTCGATGAATAGGGGTACCAACTGAGTACGAAATGAAGGTCCCCATAGTCGCCATACAAGTTATAGGAGGTGTCCAAAGAACGAAAAGGGTTCCATATTCGGCTGTTCCTACTATATGGTTCTCTGATGACTGCTCTAAGGAGTAGTAAGACGGTGTCCAAAGGTCTGTTGGGGGTATCAAAGCGATACCCTCGATGAATAGGGGTACCAACTGAGTACGAAATGAAGGTCCCCATAGTCGCCATACAAGTTATAGGAGATGTCCAAAGAACGAAAAGGGTTCCATATTCGGCTGTTCCTACTATATGGTTCTCTGATGACTGCTCTAAGGAGTAGTAAGACGGTGTCCAAAGGTCTGTTGGGGGTATCAAAGCGATACCCTCGATGAATAGGGGTACCAACTGAGTACGAAATGAAGGTCCCCATAGTCGCCATACAAGTTATAGGAGGTGTCCAAAGAACGAAAAGGGTTCCATATTCGGCTGTTCCTACTATATGGTTCTCTGATGACTGCTCTAAGGAGTAGTAAGACGGTGTCCAAAGGTCTGTTGGGGGTATCAAAGCGATACCCTCGATGAATAGGGGTACCAACTGAGTACGAAATGAAGGTCCCCATAGTCGCCATACAAGTTATAGGAGGTGTCCAAAGTACGAAAAGGGTTCCATATTCGGCTGTTTCTACTATATGGTTCTCTGATGACTGCTTTAAGGAGTAGTAACACGGTGTCCAAAGGTCTGTTGGGGGTATCAAAGCGATACTCTCGATGAATAAGGGTACCAACTGAGTACGAAATGAAGGTCCCCATAGTCGCCATACAAGTTATAGGAGGTGTCCAAAGAACGAAAAGGGTTCCATATTCGGCTGTTCCTACTATATGGTTCTCTGATGACTGCTTTAAGGAGTAGTAAGACGGTGTCCAAAGGTCTGTTGGGGGTATCAAAGCGATACCCTCGATGAATAGGGGTACCAACTGAGTACGAAATGAAGGTCCCCATAGTCGCCATACAAGTTATAGGAGGTGTCCAAAGAACGAAAAGGGTTCCATATTCGGCTGTTTCTACTATATGGTTCCGTGGTGACTGCTCGAAAGAGTAGTAAGACGGTGTCCAAAGGTCTGTTCGGGGTATCACAGCGATACCCTCGACGAATAGGGGTACCAACTGAGTACGATATGAATGTCCCCATAGTCGCCATACAAGTTATAGGAGGTGTCCAAAGAACGAAAAGGGTTCCATATTCGGCAGTTCCTACTATATGGTTCTCTGATGACTGCTCTAAGGAGTAGTAAGACGGTGTCCAAAGGTCTGTTGGGGGTATCAAAGCGATACCCTCGATGAATAAGGGTACCAACTGAGTACGATATGAAGGTCCCCATAGTCGCCATACAAGTTATAGGAGGTGTCCAAAGTACTAAAAGGGTTCCATATTCGGCTGTTTCTACTATATGGTTCTCTGATGACTGCTTTAAGGAGTAGTAACACGGTGTCCAAAGGTCTGCTGGGGGTATCAAAGCGATACTCTCGATGAATAAGGGTACCAACTGAGTACGAAATGAAGGTCCCCATAGTCGCCATACAAGTTATAGGAGGTGTCCAAAGAACGAAAAGGGTTCCATATTCGGCTGTTCCTACTATATGGTTCTCTGATGACTGCTCTAAGGAGTAGTAAGACGGTGTCCAAAGGTCTGTTGGGGGTATCACAGCGATACCCTCGATGAATAAGGGTACCAACTGAGTACGAAATGAAGGTACCATTAAACGCCATATAAGTTTAAGGAGACGTCCAAAGAACGAAGAGGGTTCCATATTCGGCTGTTCCTACCACATGGTTCTCTGATGACTGCTTTTAGGAGTAGTAAGACGGTGTCCAAAGGTCTGTTGGGGGTATCAAAGCGATACCCTCGATGAATAAGGGTACCAACTGAGTACGAAATGAAGGTCCCCATAGTCGCCATACAAGTTATAGGAGGTGTCCAAAGAACGAAAAGGGTTCCATATTCGGCTGTTCCTACTATATGGTTCTCTGATGACTGCTCTAAGGAGTAGTAAGACGGTGTCGAAAGGTCTGTTGGGGGTATCACAGTGATACCCTCGATGAATAAGGGTACCAACTGAGTACGAAATGAAGGTCCCCATAGTCGCCATACAAGTTATAGGAGGTGTCCAAAGAACGAAAAGGGTTCCATATTCGGCTGTTCCTAGTACATGGTTCACTGATGACTGCTTTAAGGAGTAGTAAGACGGTGTCCAAAGGTCTGTTGGGGGTATCAAAGCGATACCCTCGATGAATAGGGGTACCAACTGAGTACGATATGAAGGTCCCATAGTCGTCATACAAGTTATAGGAGGGAGAGGCGAACTGTCAACCGAAGCGAGCGGACGCCTTTCGTGAGCTTCTGGTTAAAACAGATTATCGAAGGGAAACTATATTGAAAACATTGAAACGTGCGTGCAATGTGTTTAGTTATCCAGTTTGTACGCCACCTGTGTGAAGTTTCGGTGAAAATCCGTGCAAATATAGTATAAAACGGCACACAAACATTGCGTCGCGCTTCGGCGCGTGTGACCAAAAAAGTGCATGTGTGGTTAGGTGAGTGCGTGCGTGCGAAGCGCTCCCTTTCGGTGCGGATGAAAGGGAGCCCGCAGCCGCAGTTTGGTTGAGAAAACCTTTCAGGAGTGTAAAAGTGCTGTGCAAATCACCTCCGAAAAGAGAAAACAAACATTCAGTGGTAAAAACAGCATCAAAAAAGAGTGAAAAACGACGTGGCATAAACACGTGCTAAGGGCACACGCACTTAGTAGGGCAGTGTGTGTCAGTGTCGGTTAGTGCGTGCGAGGAGTGTTGTTTGCTTGTAGACTGACAAGTGCACAGTGGAGAACTCATCGGACATTCCGGTTGATGTCCTGGGAGAGCTCTTCTCTTTAGTGCCACCAGCGCCACCTATGGGGCACTAGCTCAAGTCCTATCAAAGACACACACCATAAAAGCTCCGCACTGAGCTTTTGCCATAAAGGCGAATGCGGACCGCATACCGGCTAGGCGCAGGAGTCTAGCAACTGCTGGGCAGAGCAACGAACCGGACAGCGGTAGCCATGCAAGAGGAGGAGAGCGGGTCTGATGGGTCGGTGGATGCAGAGGCCACCGTAACCGTCAAACCGAAAAAAATGAAGATGTCGCCGCGAGTAGTGGTGACGCTCCTGTCGCCGGGAACGCTGTCGTCACTATGCAGCGCAACGGGAGCACCCACGCCAGCCCCGAGGGGAACGCCAGGGACACCAGGAGAGTCGGATGCGGAAGCGCAGACGAGTACCACCCCCGCCCCCACACCGTCACCACGGATATCGTGTCTCCCGAGATACTGGCGCCAGTCGCATCGCCGTCGGTAGAGGAATAAAAAAACAAAAATAAAAAAAAAAGTTATAGGAGGTGTCCAAAGAACGAAAAGGGTTCCATATTCGGCTGTTTCTACTATATGGTTCTCTGATGACTGCTTTAAGGAGTAGTAAGACGGTGTCCAAAGGTCTTTTGGGGGTATCAAAGCGATACCATCGATGAATAGGGGTACCAACTGAGTACGAAATGAAGGTACCTTTAGTCGCCATATCAGTTAAAGGAGATGTCCAAAGAACGAAAAGGGTTCCATATTCGGCTGTTCCTACTATATGGTTCTCTGATGACTGCTCTAAGGAGTAGTAAGACGGTGCCCAAAGGTCTGTTGGGGGTATCAAAGCGATACCCTCGATGAATAAGGGTACCAACTGAGTACGATATGAAGGTCCCCATAGTCGCCATACAAGTTATAGGAGGTGTCCAAAGAACGAAAAGGGTTCCATATTCCGCTGTTCCTACTATATGGTTCTCTGATGACTGCTCTAAGGAGAAGTAAGACGGTGTCCAAAGGTCTGTTGGGGGTATCAAAGCGATACCCTCGATGAATAAGGGTACCAACTGAGTACGATATGAAGGTCCCATAGTCGTCATATAAGTTTTAGGAGGTTTCCAAAGAACGAAAAGGGTTCCATATTCGGCTGTTCCTACTATATGGTTCTCTGATGACTACTCTAAGGAGTAGTAAGACGGTGTCCAAAGGTCTGTTGGGGGTATCAAAGCGATACCATCGATGAATAGGGGTACCAACTGAGTACGATATGAAGGTCTGCATAGTCGCCATATCAGTTAAAGGAGATGTCCAAAGAACGAAAAGGGTTCCATATTCGGCTGTTCCCACTATATGGTTCTCTGATGACTGCTCTAAGAAGTAGTAAGACGGTGTCCAAAGGTCTGTTGGGGGTATCACAGCGATACCCTCGATGAATAGGGGTACCAACTGAGTACGATATGAAGGTCCCATAGTCGTCATACAAGTTATAGGAGGTGTCCAAAGAACGAAAAGGGTTCCATATTCGGCTGTTCCTACTATATGGTTCTCTGATGACTGCTCTAAGGAGTAGTAAGACGGTGTCCAAAGGTCTGTTGGGGGTATCACAGCGATACCCTCGATGAATAGGTGTACCAACTGAGTACGTAGTGGAGGTCCCATAGTCGTCATACAAGTTATAGGAGGTGCCCAAAGAACGAAAAGGGTTCCATATTCGGTTGTTCCTACTATATGGTTCTCTGATGACTGCTCTAAGGAGTAGTAAGACGGTGCCCAAAGGTCTGTTGGGGGTATCACAGCGATACCCTCGATGAATAGGGGTACCAACTGAGTTCGACATGAAGGTCCCCATAGTCGCCATACAAGTTATAGGAGGTGTCCAAAGAACGAAAAGGGTTCCATATTCGGCTGTTCCTACTATATGGTTCTCTGATGACTGCTCTAAGGAGTAGTAAGACGGTGCCCAAAGGTCTGTTGGGGGTATCACAGCGATACCCTCGATGAATAGGGGTACCAACTGAGTTCGACATGAAGGTCCCCATAGTCGCCATACAAGTTATAGGAGGTGTCCAAAGAACGAAAAGGGTTCCATATTCGGCTGTTCCTACTATATGGTTCTCTGATGACTGCTCTAAGGAGTAGTAAGACGGTGCCCAAAGGTCTGTTGGGGGTATCACAGCGATACCCTCGATGAATAAGGGTACCAACTGAGTTCGACATGAAGGTCCCCATAGTCGCCATACAAGTTATAGGAGGTTTCCAAAGAACGAAAAGGGTTCCATATTCGGCTGTTCCTACTATATGGTTCTCTGATGACTGCTCTAAGGAGTAGTAAGACGGTGTCCAAAGGTCTGTTGGGGGTATCAAAGCGATACCCTCGATGAATAGGGGTACCAACTGAGTACGATATGAAGGTCCTCATTGTCGCCATACAAGTTAAAGGAGATGTCCAAAGAACGAAAAGGGTTTAATATTCGGCTGCTCCTACCACATGGTTCTCTGATGACTGCTCTAAGGAGTAGTAAGACGGTGTCCAAAGGTCTGTTGGGGGTATCACAGCGATATCCTCGATGAATAGGGGTACCAACTGAGTACGAAATGAAGGTCCCCATAGTCGCCATACAAGTTATAGGAGGTTTCCAAAGAACGAAAAGGGTTCCATATTCGGCTGTTCCTACTATATGGTTCTCTGATGACTACTCTAAGGAGAAGTAAGACGGTGTCCAAAGGTCTGTTGGGGGTATCACAGCGATACCCTCGATGAATAGGGGTACCAACTGAGTACGAAATGAAGGTCCCCATAGTCGCCATACAAGTTATAGGAGGTGTCCAAAGTACGAAAAGGGTTCCATATTCGGCTGTTCCTACTATATGGTTCTCTGATGACTGCTCTAAGGAGTAGTAAGACGGTGTCCAAAGGTCTGTTGGGGGTATCACAGCGATACCCTCGATGAATAAGGGTACCAACTGAGTACGATATGAAGGTCTGCATAGTCGCCATACAAGTTATAGGAGGTGTCCAAAGTACGAAAAGGGTTCCATATTCGGCTGTTCCTACCACATGGTTCTCTGATGACTGCTCTAAGGAGTAGTAAGACGGTGTCCAAAGGTCTGTTGGGGGTATCAAAGCGATACCCTCGATGAATAGGGGTACCAACTGAGTACGATATGAAGGTCCCCATAGTCGCCATACAAGTTATAGGAGGTGTCCAAAGAACGAAAAGGGTTCCATATTCGGCTGTTCCTACTATATGGTTCTCTGATGACTGCTCTAAGGAGTAGTAAGACGGTGTCCAAAGGTCTGTTGGGGGTATCAAAGCGATACCCTCGATGAATAAGGGTACCAACTGTGTACGAAATGAAAGTCCCCATAGTCGCCATACAAGTTATAGGAGGTGTCGAAAGAACGAAAAGGGTTCCATATTCGGCTGTTCCTACCACATGGTTCTCTGATGACTGCTCTAAGGAGTAGTAAGACGGTGTCCAAAGGTCTGTTGGGGGTATCAAAGCGATACCCTCGATGAATAAGGGTACCAACTGAGTACGATATGAAGGTCTGCATAGTCGCCATACAAGTTATAGGAGGTGTCCAAAGTACGAAAAGGGTTCCATATTCGGCTGTTCCTACCACATGGTTCTCTGATGACTGCTCTAAGGAGTAGTAAGACGGTGTCCAAAGGTCTGTTGGGGGTATCAAAGCGATACCCTCGATGAATAGGGGTACCAACTGAGTACGAAATGAAGGTACCATTAAACGCCATATATGTTTAAGGAGACGTCCAAAGAACGAAGAGGGTTCCATATTCGGCTGTTCCTACCACATGGTTCTCTGATGACTGCTTTAAGGAGTAGTAAGACGGTGTCCAAAGGTCTGTTGGGGGTATCAAAGCGATACCCTCGATGAATAGGGGTACCAACTGAGTACGATATGAAGGTCCCCATAGTCGCCATACAAGTTATAGGAGGTGTCCAAAGAACGAAAAGGGTTCCATATTCGGCTGTTCCTACTATATGGTTCTCTGATGACTGCTCTAAGGAGTAGTAAGACGGTGTCCAAAGGTCTGTTGGGGGTATCACAGCGATACCCTCGATGAATAAGTGTACCAACTGAGTACGAAATGAAGGTACCATTAAACGCCATATAAGTTTAAGGAGACGTCCAAAGAACGAAGAGGGTTCCATATTCGGCTGTTCCTACCACATGGTTCTCTGATGACTGCTTTAAGGAGTAGTAAGACGGTGTCCAAAGGTCTGTTGGGGGTATCAAAGCGATACCCTCGATGAAAAAGGTGAAACGCCTATCTACTTTCCTTCTCCTTTATAAATAAAATATTTTTATCTAATTCAACGCCAAAACCAACTAATCTTTATTCCACGCACCAGAAACCACCACCAAACTCCTTGATAACCGCTAACAAAATCGTCCTTTTTTTTTCGCCATCGCACCGCAAAACCGTTCGATCATCGAACTCCGCTTCGTCCGATCGCTCGCTCTCTCGAATTTCGGTTCGCTCGTTCTCCTCTCGCAACCAGCCGCAATTTGTTCTCACGGCCGTCCGTTTAGCCGCGGCTACACGTAGCCTTATCGAAAACTGATAATCGTAGCGGCCAAGGTCGCTACATCTCATTACACTTTTTTTTTTTTTTTTTTTCGATAGCAAGAAAATTTGTATATGTGCTTTCTATTTCAAGCATGCTGTCTCCTTGTTACCAATTCTGTTCAATTATCCTACCACTTCCGTCGCAATAAACGTGCACAGTGTTTCAACAACGTGCAGTGTATAAGCAATCGCTTCGTCTCTCATAAAGGATCTCTCGCTTCTTGGCTTATTAGCATCGCTCGCAACCTAAGTATACGGATCGAACAATCTGCTTCGCTGTGCTTATTGTTTCGTCTTATTGTTTAAGGTGCTGTCTAATAATTTGCCGTGTGCCTGTTCAATCCTCTACTAAGAGCAATCTCTGGGGGAGCATTCGATCAACTTTGTCCTATCAAATTCATCCGCTCAACCGCACCAGATCAACCTTTAAATTGAACATCGAATATTATGCCGCTATGCCATGAACTCGGTTGTTTGCTTTCCGCTTCTCTCCGTGCGTGTAGCGTTCTACCCGTGCGTGCAAAGTGTATGTGTGTACAGTGGTGACGTGTGATGTGTGCCTTAAAGTGTAGTTAGCCTGCCAAACGTTTTTTTTTTTTTTTTTTTTTTTTTTTTTTTTTTTTTTTTTTTTCACTAATTTTACAAATTTTTATTATGGATATGCATAAAAATTAATATAATAAGCTTATAAATCGATAACATCCTAATTTTAAACCCGATCAGCTAAATTAGCATTATTATAGAAATGTTGATGCATATCCATTTACATTTTTTTTTATCCTAATTTTAAATTTTGCTTAAGTCCCTAGCTATGCCCTATTCCCAATCTGCTCCGTTTTCCCTACACTACCTAATCTAAACTTAACCCTAGTGCAGGGCATTTCCTCCTTTTGCACGTGCCTTATCCCGGGCAGACTCGGTAAATTTTTAATCTATTCTATTTTCATTTATTTTATTTTTTATTCGTTGAACCTCTTCAACCTGTTGTTGTGGACCTTCTCTAGCCTTTTCCCATTTCTTATTGTACACGTCTGATCGCTTGGTATTTCCACCACCTCATACGGTCCTCTCCAAATACCTTGCAACTTTTGCCCTTCACCCGTTTGATTGTTCCGGACCAGTACCATTTCTCCCCACATGGGTTGCCACTCATTAGCGTTCTGGTCGTACTTTTTTTTTCTTTTATGTTTCGATTGTATAAGATTTTTCCTAGCAATCAAGTGCATCTCCCTTAGTTTTGTTTGCATTTCTTCACAAAAATCGGAGTACAATCTTTTCCTTTCGTTTTGATTATACAGTGATGTTGGCAATCTAGCTTTCCTCCCGAAAACCAACTCATATGGAGTGTACCCTGTCGAAGTGTTTATACACGTATTGTATTCCATAGCGAAATATGGTAATACTCTATCCCAAGTTTTATAATTTTTCCCGACAAATTGTCTTAAATATATTTTTAATTCTCTATTCGCTCTTTCAACTATATTTCCTTGAGGGTGGTATGCAGAAGTATTAATTTTTTTAATTTTTAAAAGCTTACATACATCTTTCATGACCTGACTCATGAAATTTGTGCCCTGGTCTGTTACTAATTCTATAGGAACCCCTACAAGGCAAATAACCTCTTCTACAAAGGCTTTCGCTACTGTTGTTGCCTCTTGATTTGCCATGGGCGTTACAATAAGATATCTGGAGAGATCATCTTGGATAACCAATCCATATTTGTTCCCTTTTTCTGATTCTGGTAAAATCACAATATCCATGTATACTTTTTCAAAAGGATAATTTGAGGTGGTTGTGATTTGCATAGGAATTTTGTTGCATCTTCCTATCTTATTGAGCTGGCACGATTTACAACTTCTTACGTACCCTTCGATATCCTTGTCCATCCCCTTCCAAAAGAATAAGTCCTTAATCCTTCTTTTCATTCTTCTGGTTCCTAAGTGTCCTCCTAATGGAGCATCGTGAAACTCCTGAAGAACGGTGTTAATTTCAGATCTTTCTATTTCCACTTTATCAGTACCTGGTGTGTAATTTTGAAATTTTAGTTTTGCTTTTTCTTTTAAATTGTTCAATTTGTCCCTCCTCTGTATTTCTTTTTCGCTTGTTTCCCTTTCCAAATCCATTTTCATTAAATCTTCCCAGTGATTTGTCTGTTTAGTATCCTTCATTGTTTGCCCGCCGATACTTTCCTCTACGTTATTTGGAATAAGGTTTTTCTTGATTTGTTGGCGTGTGATGACTGCTACCGTTTTAATTTGTCCATCTTCTTGTATTTCCCTCAGTTTAATTTGAGGAAGCCTTGATAAAAAATCGGCAACCACATTCTCCTTCCCTTTTCTATACCTTATTTCACATTGTAATCCCTGGAGCCTTAATCGCAATCGCGATAATATTGGAGAATTTTCTTTGAGTCTCCATATCGACACTAATGGTCTATGATCAGTGTATATGATGAACTTCTGTCCATAGACATAATGTTTAAAGTGCTCTACGGCCCACACGATCGCCAAAAGCTCTTTCTCGATTGGGTGGTATCGTTTCTCTGCTCCCACAAGAGTTTTGCTAGCATAAGCAATTGGCCTTTCAATGGTTTTCTCATTCGAAAGGACTGCTCCGAGAGCGTAATCACTGGCATCAGTGGTGATTACAAAAACATCATTATAGTTAGGACGTACTAATAAAGGCTCAGAAGTAAGAAGTTGTTTTAATTTTTCGAATGCTAGCTGACAGCATTCATTCCAAACAAAATTTGTATTTTTCTTTAATAATTCGTGCAATGGTTTGCGAATATTGGAAACGTTTGGAAGAAATTTCCCATAAAAATTAATGGTTCCCAAAAACGAACGTAGCTCCTTGAGAGTTTTTGGAATTGGCATATTTAAAATAGATTTTACATTAGCTGAAGTAGGTTTAATCCCTTCCTCATTTATAGTGTGGCCCAAATAGTTTATTTGTTTATGAAGAATTTTACATTTTGATGGTTCAATCTTGAGGTTGTGCTGTTTTAATCCGTTTAGAACTTTCACCAAATTCAGATTGTGTTCCTCTTCTGATTCACCAAACACTACAATATCGTCTAAGTACACGAATGCCTTAACGGGTTGTATAGCGTAAAGAACTGTGTTCATAAGTTTCTGGAAAGTTGAAGGACTATTTTTCAAACCCATTGGCATTCTTAAAAACTCATAATGTCCTTTGGACGTTGAAAATGCTGTTTTCGCAGCGTCTTTACGTGCTATAGGTATTTGGAAAAACCCGGATTTCAGATCAATTGTGGAAAAATATTTACTTTGGCCAATGTTATCCATGATATCATCTATCCGAGGAATTGGATAAATGAAAGGCTTTGTAATTGCATTGAGAGCTCGAAAATCAACAACAATTCGGTATTTTCTTTCCCCATCAACATCAGATTTTTTTGGTATGCACATCACAGGAGCATTCCAAGGGCTCTTACTAGGTCTTATAATTTGTTGTTTTAACATTTCCTCTATATGTAACTCCATAATCGTATTTAATGCTGCCGGAAATCTATACTGTCGTTTGTAAATGGGGATATTAGAGTTTGTTTCTATTTCATGTGATGCTGCATCTGTATATGTTAAATTATCCCCTGGCAAATAAAATATATTTTTAAAATCATTAATGATATTTTTTATATCCTTTGCTGTAGTCTGTTCTAAATGATCAAGACTAATTTTTCTCAACAATTCCACATATCTTTCAGAACCTATCAGTTGTATCTCCTTACTTGTTTCAACTACATCACAATCTATTTCTTGTTTCTCAATGTGTGGAAGTAGTTCGAAATCTTCTGTGGGGGAAGCTAAATCGCATTCAAAGCTATTAATGGTTAATTTTTCAATATTACTTTCATTGACCTCTCCGTTAACTGGAATTTTTAAGGATATGCTTTGAAAGTATTTATCGACTTTTATTGTGTATTCCTTTAGAAATTCTGCCCCCAAAATTCCTGGGACATTAAGTGTTTTAATTATGTAAAATTTTATTGGGTATGTTGACCTACCAATATGTAAGTCAATTAGAATTGAACCTACAGTTTCGGATACTGTTCCATCAAAACTAGCAAATTTTATAATATCATTATAATCGATTGAAGATGCCCCAAGCTCTTTTGCTAATTCCAAACTTAGAAAGTTAAAGCAGGCTCCAGTATCAATTAAATAATTAATTTCTTTTGCTCCCATACATGTCGATAAAACTTTGGCCATTAATTTACCGTCTTTTATATAATCGATAATCAGCAATTCATTCTCTTCTACCAAATCGCTACATAAACCGTTATCAGATTTATTCCGATGTTCTTGGCATGAACCGAAGAAGAATATATTGTTTTGGCTTGAAGGAACACTAGTGTTTTTATTAAGATTGACTAGTGCTCCTTGTTTTAGTTTTTTTGATTATCGGATTGTTGTTGATTGTGTGAGCTGTTAGAGTTAGTGTAGAGGTTATTTTGAGAAGGCCCTTGTGTAAAATTATTTCGAGGTATTGTGTTTTGTGTGTTATTGTTTCTATATGGTGTAAAGTATCTTCTCGGGCGTGAATAATTATTATTAAAGTTAGGAGGATTATTATTATGTGTTGTACTGTTGTGTTGGGGAAATTCAAAACTACTAATTTGTGAATGGTTAATGCTACTGTTAACATTTTCGCAGCGTTTTCTACTATCAGTGCTTAAATCTACGTTAGGAGCAGTTTGGTTATTTGGATAGGTGTAATTATAGCTGTTTTGGCACGGGTTCATGGAACTCTCACTGCTGTGAGTTTCGAAAAATTGCATGCGGTTTAATCTTTCCTCGATCTTCCGGATATATTCGATTTGAACTACCTCTTCCTGGAGATATTCCAAAAGTTCATCAAAACTGAGATGCTTATTGGTTCTCGCAAGAGTTTTTAATTCCGGGTTCTTTAAACCAGCTAAGAAATGTATTTTTAAGTTTTTAAGTGCGTATGAATCTTCCGTATTTGTTCTATCATTATTAATAATATGTTCTTTAAGTTTCATCACTCTTTCTTTGTATTTGGAAAAAGGTTCATTGACCTCTTGTTGCAGCGTCTCGACTTGCTGGAAAATGGCTTCCAAGCTAAATTTTTCTCCAAACACTTTTATCAGATTCATTTTAACGCTGTCCCACGAATCATCCAAAATTCGATTAAAAGAACCCGCAGCCTCTCCCTTCAATTTGAACATTACCGTTCGTATGAGGTCCTCTTCTGATTCCCCTTCAGGAATTTGTTTAGCAAAATACTCTATTTGATATAGAAAACCGTCCAGATCTTTTGCTGTTCCGTGATATTCCGGAATGTAAAGCATTGCTTTCTCTATCGGAAATTCATACGCCATACTTGAAATTGTACCGTTTAACGCTCTTTCGATTTCGACACTTTGGTTAAGAAGCTCTGCTTTGAGGATCTGGAGGCGTTCTTTATAACTATATTCCTGATTCATACAGGATTCGCTAACAGTTGTGGAGTTTAAGGTATATGTAGGTTGGGATGCACAAATATTAGTTAAGCTACCTGTATTAATTTGAATTGCTCTATTCCTAAGTGCTAACACCCTATTGCTCATCACCTTACGCACTACGAAAAAAAAATGAAGGATTTGTGGATAAATTACATAGAAAAAGATCGTACAAACTATTTTAACTATTTACGGATGTTTTTCTAATTATGTTTAAAACGAATTAATAAAAGATTAAAAAGCACTTATTTGTAGTATTATTCACTATAATTTAATATCACCCACTATAACGCTGCTATTTTCCGCCACCACTTACCAACAAAATTTCACCAGCTAATCCCGTTTTTTGCACACCAGTCAGAAATGTTACCTGCGCTAAAAAAATTGCGCTTTTCCGCTGTCACCACATGAAACGCCTATCTACTTTCCTTCTCCTTTATAAATAAAATATTTTTATCTAATTCAACGCCAAAACCAACTAATCTTTATTCCACGCACCAGAAACCACCACCAAACTCCTTGATAACCGCTAACAAAATCGTCCTTTTTTTTTCGCCATCGCACCGCAAAACCGTTCGATCATCGAACTCCGCTTCGTCCGATCGCTCGCTCTCTCGAATTTCGGTTCGCTCGTTCTCCTCTCGCAACCAGCCGCAATTTGTTCTCACGGCCGTCCGTTTAGCCGCGGCTACACGTAGCCTTATCGAAAACTGATAATCGTAGCGGCCAAGGTCGCTACAAAGGGATACCAACTGAGTACGAAATGAAGGTCCCCATAGTCGCCATACAAGTTATAGGAGGTGTCCAAAGAACGAAAAGGGTTCCATATTCGGCTGTTCCTACTATATGGTTCTCTGATGACTGCTCTAAGGAGTAGTAAGACGGTGTCCAAAGGTCTGTTGGGGGTATCACAGCGATACCCTCGATGAATAGGGGTACCAACTGAGTACGATATGAAGGTCCCCATAGTCGCCATACAAGTTATAGGAGGTGTCCAAAGAACGAAAAGGGTTCCATATTCGGCTGTTCCTACCACATGGTTCTCTGATGACTGCTCTAAGGAGCAGTGAGACGGTGTCCAAAGGTCTGTTGGGTGTATCACAGCGATACCCTCGATGAATAGGGGTACCAACTGAGTGCGATATGAAGGTCCCCATAGTCGCCATACAAGTTATAGGAGGTGTCCAAAGAACGAAAAGGGTTCCATATTCGGCTGTTCCTACCACATGGTTCTCTGATGACTGCTCTAAGGAGTAGTAAGACGGTGTCCAAAGGTCTGTTGGGGGTATCACAGCGATACCCTCGATGAATAGGGGTACCAACTGAGTACGATATGAAGGTCCCATAGTCGTCATACAAGTTATAGGAGGGAGAGGCGAACTGTCAACCGAAGCGAGCGGACGCCTTTCGTGAGCTTCTGGTTAAAACAGATTATCGAAGGGAAACTATATTGAAAACATTGAAACGTGCGTGCAAAGTGTTTAGTTATCCAGTTTGTACGCCACCTGTGTGAAGTTTCGGTGAAAATCCGTGCAAATATAGTATAAAACGGCACACAAACATTGCGTCGCGCTTCGGCGCGTGTGACCAAAAAAGTGCATGTGTGGTTAGGTGAGTGCGTGCGTGCGAAGCGCTCCCTTTCGGTGCGGATGAAAGGGAGCCCGCAGCCGCAGTTTGGTTGAGAAAACCTTTCAGGAGTGTAAAAGTGCTGTGCAAATCACCTCCGAAAAGAGAAAACAAACTCAGTGGTAAAAACAGCATCAAAAAAGAGTGAAAAACGCCGTGGCATAAACACGTGCTAAGGGCACACGCACTTAGTAGGGCAGTGTGTGTCAGTGTCGGTTAGTGCGTGCGAGGAGTGTTGTTTGCTTGTAGACTGACAAGTGCACAGTGAAGAGCTCATCGGACATTCCGGTTGATGTCCTGGGAGAGCTCTTCTCTTTAGTGCCACCAGCGCCACCTATGGGGCACTAGCTCAAGTCCTATCAAAGACACACACCATAAAAGCTCCGCACTGAGCTTTTGCCATAAAGGCGAATGCGGACCGCATACCGGCTAGGCGCAGGAGTCTAGCAACTGCTGGGCAGAGCAACGAACCGCGGTAGCCATGCAAGAGGAGGAGAGCGGGTCTGATGGGTCGGTGGATGCAGAGGCCACCGTAACCGTCAAACCGAAAAAATGAAGATGTCGCCGCGAGTAGTGGTGACGCTCCTGTCGCCGGGAACGCTGTCGTCACTATGCAGCGTAACGGGAGCACCCACGCCAGCCCCGAGGGGAACGCCAGGGACACCAGGAGAGTCGGATGCGGGAGCGCAGACGAGTACCACCCCCGCCCCCACACCGTCACCACGGATATCGTGTCTCCCGAGATACTGGCGCCAGTCGCATCGCCGTCGGTAGAGGAATAAAAAAACAAAAATAAAAAAAAAAGTTATAGGAGGTGTCCAAAGAACGAAAAGGGTTCCATATTCGGCTGTTTCTACTATATGGTTCTCTGATGACTGCTTTAAGGAGTAGTCAGAGTAAGGAGTGTCCAAAGGTCTTTTGGGGGTATCAAAGCGATACCCTCGATGAATAAGGGTACCAACTGAGTACGATATGAAGGTCCCCATAGTCGCCATACAAGTTATAGGAGGTGTCCAAAGAACGAAAAGGGTTCCATATTCCGTTGTTCCTACTATATGGTTCTCTGATGACTGCTTGAAGGAGTAGTAAGACGGTGTCCAAAGGTCTGTTGGGGGTATCACAGCGATACCCTCGATGAATAGGGGTACCAACTGAGTACGATATGAAGGTCCCATAGTCGTCATACAAGTTATAGGAGGGAGAGGCGAACTGTCAACCGAAGCGAGCGGACGCCTTTCGTGAGCTTCTGGTTAAAACAGATTATCGAAGGGAAACTATATTGAAAACATTGAAACGTGCGTGCAAAGTGTTTAGTTATCCAGTTTGTACGCCACCTGTGTGAAGTTTCGGTGAAAATCCGTGCAAATATAGTATAAAACGGCACACAAACATTGCGTCGCGCTTCGGCGCGTGTGACCAAAAAAGTGCATGTGTGGTTAGGTGAGTGCGTGCGTGCGAAGCGCTCCCTTTCGGTGCGGATGAAAGGGAGTCCGCAGCCGCAGTTTGGTTGAGAAAACCTTTCAGGAGTGTAAAAGTGCTGTGCAAATCACCTCCGAAAAGAGAAAACAAACTCAGTGGTAAAAACAGCATCAAAAAAGAGTGAAAAACGCCGTGGCATAAACACGTGCTAAGGGCACACGCACTTAGTAGGGCAGTGTGTGTCAGTGTCGGTTAGTGCGTGCGAGGAGTGTTGTTTGCTTGTAGACTGACAAGTGCACAGTGGAGAACTCATCGGACATTCCGGTTGATGTCCTGGGAGAGCTCTTCTCTTTAGTGCCACCAGCGCCACCTATGGGGCACTAGCTCAAGTCCTATCAAAGACACACACCATAAAAGCTCCGCACTGAGCTTTTGCCATAAAGGCGAATGCGGACCGCATACCGGCTAGGCGCAGGAGTCTAGCAACTGCTGGGCAGAGCAACGAACCGGACAGCGGTAGCCATGCAAGAGGAGGAGAGCGGGTCTGATGGGTCGGTGGATGCAGAGGCCACCGTAACCGTCAAACCGAAAAAAATGAAGATGTCGCCGCGAGTAGTGGTGACGCTCCTGTCGCCGGGAACGCTGTCGTCACTATGCAGCGTAACGGGAGCACCCACGCCAGCCCCGAGGGGAACGCCAGGGACACCAGGAGAGTCGGATGCGGGAGCGCAGACGAGTACCACCCCCGCCCCCACACCGTCACCACGGATATCGTGTCTCCCGAGATACTGGCGCCAGTCGCATCGCCGTCGGTAGAGGAATAAAAAAACAAAAATAAAAAAAAAGTTATAGGAGGTGTCCAAAGAACGAAAAGGGTTCCATATTCGGCTGTTTCTACTATATGGTTCTCTGATGACTGCTTTAAGGAGTAGTAAGACGGTGTCCAAAGGTCTTTTGGGGGTATCAAAGCGATACCCTCGATGAATAAGGGTACCAACTGAGTACGATATGAAGGTCCCCATAGTCGCCATACAAGTTATAGGAGGTGTCCAAAGAACGAAAAGGGTTCCATATTCCGTTGTTCCTACTATATGGTTCTCTGATGACTGCTTGAAGGAGTAGTAAGACGGTGTCCAAAGGTCTGTTGGGGGTATCACAGCAATACCCTCGATGAATAGGGGTACCAACTGAGTACCAAATGAAGGTCCCATAGTCGTCATACAAGTTATAAGAGGTGTCCAAAGAACGAAAAGGGTTCCATATTCGGCTGTTTCAACTATATGGTTCTCTGATGACTACTCTAAGGAGTAGTAAGACGGTGTCCAAAGGTCTGTTGGGGGTATCAAAGCGATACCATCGATGAATAGGGGTACCAACTGAGTACGAAATGAAGGTCCCCATAGTCGCCATATCAGTTAAAGGAGATGTCCAAAGAACGAAAAGGGTTCCATATTCGGCTGTTCCTGCTATATGGTTCTCTGATGACTACTCTAAGGAGTAGTAAGACGGTGTCCAAAGGTCTGTTGGGGGTATCACAGCGATACCCTCGATGAATAGGGGTACCAACTGAGTACGACATGAAGGTCCCCATAGTCGTCATACAAGTTATAGGAGGTGTCCAAAGAACGAAAAGGGTTCCATATTCGGTTGTTCCTACTATATGGTTCTCTGATGACTACTCTAAGGAGTAGTAAGACGGTGTCCAAAGGTCTGTTGGGGGTATCACAGCGATACCCTCGATGAATAGGGGTACCAACTGAGTGCGATATGAAGGTCCCCATAGTCGCCATACAAGTTATAGGAGGTGTCCAAAGAACGAAAAGGGTTCCATATTCGGCTGTTCCTACCACATGGTTCTCTGATGACTGCTCTAAGGAGCAGTGAAACGGTGTCCAAAGGTCTGTTGGGGGTATCACAGCGATACCCTCGATTAATAGGGGTACCAACTGAGTACGATATGAAGGTCCCCATAGTCGTCATACAAGTTATAGGAGGTGTCCAAAGAACGAAAAGGGTTCCATATTCGGCTGTTCCTACCATATGGTTCTCTGATGACTGCTTGAAGGAGTAGTAAGACGGTGTCCAAAGGTCTGTTGGGGGTATCACAGCGATACCCTCGATGAATAGGGGTACCAACTGAGTACGATATGAAGGTCCCATAGTCGTCATACAAGTTATAGGAGGTGTCCAAAGAACGAAAAGGGTTCCATATTCGGCTGTTCCTACTATATGGTTCTCTGATGACTGCTCTAAGGAGTAGTAAGACGGTGTCCAAAGGTCTGTTGGGGGTATCACAGCGATACTCTCGATGAATAGGGGTACCAACTGAGTACGAAATGAAGGTCCCATAGACGCCATACAAGTTATAGGAGGTGTCCAAAGAACGAAAAGGGTTCCATATTCGGCTGTTCCTAATATATGGTTCTCTGATGACTGCTTGAAGGAGTAGTAAGACGATGTCCAAAGGTCTGTTGGGGGTATCACAGCGATACCCTCGATGAATAGGGGTACCAACTGAGTACGATATGAAGGTCCCATAGTCGTCATACAAGTTATAGGAGGTGTCCAAAGAACGAAAAGGGTTCCATATTCGGCTGTTCCTACTTTATGGTTCTCTGATGACTACTCTAAGGAGTAGTAAGACGGTGTCCAAAGGTCTGTTGGGGGTATCACAGCGATACCCTCGATGAATAGGGGTACCAACTGAGTACGAAATGAAGGTCCCATAGACGCCATACAAGTTATAGGAGGTGTCCAAAGAACGAAAAGGGTTCCATATTCGGCTGTTCTTACTATATGGTTCTCTGATGACTGCTCTAAGGAGTAGTAAGACGGTGTCCAAAGGTCTGTTGGGGGTATCACAGCGATACCCTCGATGAATAAGGGTACCAACTGAGTAGGAAATGAAGGTCCCCATAGTCGCCATACAAGTTATAGGAGGTGTCCAAAGAACGAAAAGGGTTCCATATTCGGCTGTTCCTACCATATGGTTCTCTGATGACTGCTCTAAGGAGTAGTAAGACGGTGTCCAAAGGTCTGTTGGGGGTATCACAGCGATACCCTCGATGAATAGGGGTACCAACTGAGTACGAAATGAAGGTCCCATAGACGCCATACAAGTTATAGGAGGTGTCCAAAGAACGAAAAGGGTTCCATATTCGGCTGTTCTTACTATATGGTTCTCTGATGACTGCTCTAAGGAGTAGTAAGACGGTGTCCAAAGGTCTGTTGGAGGTATCAAAGCGATACCCTCGATGAATAGGGGTACCAACTGAGTACGAAATGAAGGTCCCCATAGTCGCCATACAAGTTAAAGGAGGTGTCCAAAGTACGAAAAGGGTTCCATATTCGGCTGTTCCTACCACATGGTTCTCTGATGACTGCTCTAAGGAGTAGTAAGACGGTGTCCAAAGGTCTGTTGGGGGTATCACAGCGATACCCTCGATGAATAGGGGTACCAACTGAGTACGATATGAAGGTCCCATAGTCGTCATACAAGTTATAGGAGGTGTACAAAGAACGAAAAGGGTTCCATATTCGGCTGTTCCTGCTAAACGGTTCTCTGATGACTGCTTTACGGAGTAGTAAGACGGTGTCCAAAGGTCTGTTGGGGGTATCACAACGATACCCTCGATGAATAGGGGTACCATCTGAATACGATATGAAGGTCCCATAGTCGTCATACAAGTTATAGGAGGTGTCCAAAGAACGAAAAGGGTTCCATATTCGGCTATTTCTACTATATGGTTCTCTGATGACTGCTCTAAGGAGTAGTAAGACGGTGTCCAAAGGTCTGTTGGGGGTATCAAAACGATACCCTCGATGAATAGGGGTACCAACTGAGTACGATATGAAGGTCCCCATAGCCGCCATACAAGTTATAGGAGGTGTCCAAAGAACGAAAAGGGTTCCATATTCGGCTGTTTCTACTATATGGTTCTCTGATGACTGCTCTAAGGAGTAGTAGAAGGTGTCAAAAGGTTTGTTGGGGGTATCACAGCGATACCCTCGATGAATAGGGGTACCAACTGAGTACGATATGAAGGTCCCATAGTCGTCAAACAAGTTATAGGAGGTGTCCAAAGAACGAAAAGGGTTCCATATTCAGCTGTTCCTACTATATGGTTCTCTGATGACTGCTCCAAGGAGCAGTAAGACGGTGTCCAAAGGTCTGTTGGGGGTATCACAGCGATACCCTCGATGAATAGGGGTACCAACTGAGTACGGTATGAAGGTCCCATAGTCGTCAAACAAGTTATAGGAGGTGTCCAAAGAACGAAAAGGGTTCCATATTCGGCTGTTCCTACCATATGGTTCTCTGATGACTGCTCTAAGGAGTAGTAAGACGGTGTCCAAAGGTCTGTTGGGGGTATCACAGCGATACCCTCGATGAATAGGGGTACCAAGTGAGTACGATATGAAGGTCCCATAGTCGTCATACAAGTTATAGGAGGTGTCCAAAGAACGAAAAGGGTTCCATATTCGGCTGTTTCTACTATATGGTTCTCTGATGACTGCTCTAAGGAGTAGTAGAAGGTGTCCAAAGGTTTGTTGGGGGTATCACAGCGATACCCTCGATGAATAGGGGTACCAACTGAGTACGATATGAAGGTCCCATAGTAGTCAAACAAGTTATAGGAGGTGTCCAAAGAACGAAAAGGGTTCCATATTCGGCTGTTCCTACCATATGGTTCTCTGATGACTGCTCTAAGGAGTAGTAAGACGGTGTCCAAAGGTCTGTTGGGGGTATCACAGCGATACCCTCGATGAATAGGGGTACCAACTGAGTACGAAATGAAGGTCCCATAGTCGTCATACAAGTTATAAGAGGTGTCCAAAGAACGAAAAGGGTTCCATATTCGGCTTTTCCTACCATATGGTTCTCTGATGACTGCTCTAAGGAGTAGTAAGACGGTGTCCAAAGGTCTGTTGGGGGTATCACAGCGATACCCTCGATGAATAGGGGTACCAACTGAGTACGATATGAAGGTCCCATAGTCGTCATACAAGTTATAGGAGGTGTCCAAAGAACGAAAAGGGTTCCATATGCGGCTGTTCCTACTAAATGGTTCTCTGATGACTGCTCTAAGCAGTAGTAAGACGGTGTCCAACGGTCTGTTGGGGGTATCAATGCAATACCCTCGATGAATAGGGGTACCAACTGAGTACGAAATGAAGGTCCCCATAGTCGTCATACAAGTTATAGGAGGTGTCCAAAGAACGAAAAGGGTTCCATATTCGGCTGTTCCTACTATATGGTTCTCTGATGACTGCTCTAAGGAGTAGTAAGACGGTGTCCAAAGGTCTGTTGGGGGTATCACAGCGATACCCTCGATGAATAGGGGTACCAACTGAGTACGAAATGAAGGTCCCATAGTCGTCGTACAAGTTATAGGAGGTGTCCAAAGAACGAAAAGGGTTCCATATTCGGCTGTTCCTACCATATGGTTCTCTGATGACTGCTTTAAGGAGTAGTAAGACGGTGTCCAAAGGTCTGTTGGGGGTATCACATCGATACCCTCGATGAATAGGGGTACCAACTGAGTACGAAATGAAGGTCCCATAGTCGTCGTACAAGTTATAGGAGGTGTTCAAAGAACGAAAAAGGTTCCATATTCGGCAGTTCCTACCATATGGTTCTCTGATGACTGCTCTAAGGAGTAGTAAGACGGTGTCCAAAGGTCTGTTAGGGGTATCACAGCGATACCCTCGATGAATAGGGGTACCAACTGAGTACGAAATGAAGGTCCCATAGTCGTCGTACAAGTTATAGGAGGTGTCCAAAGAACGAGAAGGGTTCCATATTCGGCTGTTCCTACTATATGGTTCTCTGATGACTGCTCTAAGGAGTAGTAAGACGGTGTCCAAAGGTCTGTTGGGGGTATCACAGCGATACCCTCGATGAATAGGGGTACCAACTGAGTACGATATGAACGTCCCCATAGTCGCCATACAAGTTATAAGAGTTGTTCAAAGTACAAAAAGAATTCCATATTCGGCTGTTCCTACCATATGGTTCTCTGATGACTGCTCTAAAGAGTAGTAAGACGGTGTCCAAAGGTCTGTTGGGGTTATCAAAGCGATACCCTCGATGAATAGGGGTACCAACTGAGTACGAAATGAAGGTCCCCATAGTCGCCATACAAGTTATAGGAGGTGTCCAAAGAACGAAAAGGGTTCCATATTCGGCTGTTCCTACCATATGGTTCTCTGATGACTGCTCTAAGGAGTAGTAAGACGGTGTCCAAAGGTTTGTTGGGGTTATCAAACCGATACCCTCGATGAATAGGGGTACCAACTGAGTACGATATGAACGTCCCCATAGTCGCCATACAAGTTATAAGAGTTGTTCAAAGTACAAAAAGAATTCCATATTCGGCTGTTCCTACCATATGGTTCTCTGATGACTGCTCTAAAGAGTAGTAAGACGGTGTCCAAAGGTCTGTTGGGGTTATCAAAGCGATACCCTCGATGAATAGGGGTACCAACTGAGTACGAAATGAAGGTCCCCATGGTCGCCATACAAGTTATAGGAGGTGTCCAAAGAACGTGAAGGGTTCCATATTCGGCTGTTCCTACCATATGGTTCTCTGATGACTGCTTTAAGGAGTAGTAAGACGGTGTCGAAAGGTCTGTTGGGGGTATCACAGCGATACCCTCGATGAATAGGGGTACCAACTGAGTACGAAATGAAGGTCGCCATAGGTCGCCATACAAGTTATAGAGGTGTCCAAAGAACGAAAAGGGTTCCATATTCGGCTGTT